>NC_134274.1:72759650-73059650 GCF_031893055.1 Leptodactylus fuscus | reverse complement strand
ATAATGCCCCATTAGTACCCACACACACAGGATATTGTTCTCTAGTGTACCCCATATATAGTATAATGCCACATCACTGCCCCCATACAGTATAATGACAATTAGTGCCCCCTCATATATAGGATATTGTTCTCTAGTGTACCCCATATATAGTATAATGCCACATCACTGCCCTATACAGTATAATGCCCCATTAGTACCCCCACACGCAGGATATTGTTCTCTAGTGTACCCCATATACAGTATAATGCCACATCACTACCCCTATACAATATAATGCCAATTAGTGCCCCCTCACACACAGGATATTGTTCTCTAGTGTACCCCATATATAGTACAATGCCACATCACTACCCCTATACAGCATAATGCCCCATTAGTGCCCCCTCACACACAGGATATTGTTCTCTAGTGTACCCCATATATAGTATAATGCCACATCACTGTCCCTATACAGTATAATGCCCCATTAGTACCCCCACACACAGGATATTGTTCTCTAGTGTACCCCATATATAGTATAATGCCACATCACCACCCCTATACAGTATAATGCCCCATTAGTGCCCCCTCACACACAGGATATTGTTCTCTAGTGTACCCCATATATAGTATAATGCCACATCACTGCCCCTATACAGTATAATGCCCCATTAGTGCCCCCTCACACACAGGATATTGTTCTCTAGTGTACCCCTTACATAGTATAATGCCACATCACTACCCCTATACAGTATAATGCCCCATTAGTACCCCCACACACAGGATATTGTTCTCTAGTGTACCCCATATATAGTATAATGCCACATCACTGCCCCTATACAGTATAATGCCCCATTAGTGCCCCCTCACACACAGGATATTGTTCTCTAGTGTACCCCATATATAGTATAACTAGCTGGTACCCGCGACTTCGTCTGCGGTGATTGTAGAAGTGGGTATATACAGGCGTGGGTAAGGTGTGTATAAGGTATGGGATATGAAATGTAACTTTGTATCTTGTTTTTGCTCTAATTCTGAGAATACGTGAGACTTTTGTGTTGAAGTTAATTTGTATTTGAGCTGCTATACGGTGTTGTACGAAACTGTACATAGTGACTTTGGGACAGAAGTATTTGAAGTTAACCCTTTCCCGCCGATGGCATTTTTTGATTTTCGTTTTTGACTCCCCTCCTTCTAAACCCCATAACTTTTTTATTTCTCCGCTCCCAGAGCCATATGAGGTCTTAATTTTTGTGGGACAAATTTTTCTTCATGATGCCACCATTATTTATTTTATATAATGTACTGGGAAGCAGGGAAAAAATTCAAAATGGGGTGGATTTCAAGAAAAAATGCATTTCTGCGACTTTCTTAGGGGCTTTGGTTTTACGGCGTTCACTGCGCAACCAAAATGACATGTCCCCTGTATTCTGTGTTTCGTTACGATTCCGGGGATACCAAATTTATATGGTTTTAGTTACATTTTGACCCCTTAAAAACAAATCCAAAACTGTAAAAAAAATTTTTTTTGAAAAGTCGCCATATTCCGACAGCCGTAACTTTTTTATACGTGCATGTACGGGGATGTATAGGGCGTATTTTTTTGCGGGACCGGGTGTACTTTGTAGTTCTACCATTTTCGGGAAATGTTATTGCTTTGATCACTTTTTATTCAAATTTTTATCAGAATCAAAACAGTGAAAAAACGGCGGTTTGGCACTTTTGACCATTTTTCCCGCTACGGCGTTTACCGAACAGGAAAAATATTTGTATAGCTTTGTAGAGCGGACGCGGGGATACCTAACATGTATGTGTTTCACAGTTTTTAACTACTTTTATATGTGTTCTAGGGAAAGGGGGGTGATTTGAATTTTTAATCCTTTTTTTTGTTGTTTTTAATATTTTTTTTAACTTTTTTTAAACTTTTTTTTTTGCATTTATTAGACCGCCTAGGGGTATTGACATGGGTGGGCGGTGTCGCGGATTGTCAGAGCGGTGGGGGTTGGCAAACATGGCTGCTCCGGAGCATTAAAGAGAGCCTCCTGGAGTATCGTTAAGGTGAGGGGCAAAGTGTTAAAGTGTATGTATATGTGATTGTGTGGGGTTAGGGGCGAAGCTGTAGAGGGCAATATGAATTTTGTGGCTTGCTATGGTCCAAAGTGTGTGAGATTGCAGAGATGGTGATGTGAGTTTGGGTTTTGTGGGGGTCCTGGCACAAACGTATGTGTGCTATTGTGACGAAAAGTAGCCTATTGTTTAATCGAGTGTAATAACTATGTTTGTGGAAAATTTCAGCCAAATCGGTCGAGCAGGTTTTGCGTGATTGACTAACAAACATCCGAACACACAAACCCACAAACATCCAAACTCACAAACTTTCACATTTATAATATTAATAGGATAATGCCACATCACTACCCCTATACAGTATAATGCCCCATTAGTACCCCCACACACACAGAATATTGTTCTCTAGTGTACCCCATATACAGTATAATGCCACATCACTGCCCCTATACAGTATAATGCCCCATTAGTGCTCCCTCATAAACAGAATATTGTTTTCTAGTGTACCCCATATACAGTATAATGCCACATCACTGCCCCTATACAGTTTAATGCCAATTAGTGCCCCCTCACACACAGGATATTGTTCTCTAGTGTACCCCATATACAGTATAATGCCACATCACTGCCCCTATACAGTATAATGCCCCATTAGTGCTCCCTCATAAACAGAATATTGTTTTCTAGTGTACCCCATATACAGTATAATGCCACATCACTGCCCCTATACAGTTTAATGCCAATTAGTGCCCCCTCACACACAGGATATTGTTCTCTAGTGTACCCCATATACAGTATAATGCCACATCACTGCCCCCATACAGTATAATGCCCCATTAGTGCTCCCTCATACACAGAATATTGTTCGCTAGTGTACCCCATATATAGTATAATGCCACATCACTGCCCCCATACAGTATAATGCCAATTAGTGCCCCCTCACACATAGGATATTGTTCTCTAGTGTACCCCATATATAGTATAATGCCACATCACTGCCCCTATACAGTATAATGCCCCATTAGTACCCCCCCACACACAGGATATTGTTCTCTAGTGTACCCCATATATAGTATAATGCCACATCACTGCCCCTATACAGTATAATGCCCCATTAGTACCCCCCCACACACAGGATATTGTTCTCTAGTGTCCCCTGTATATAGTATAATGCCACATCACTACCCCTATACAGTATAATGCCCCATTAGTACCCCCCCACACACAGGATATTGTTCTCTAGTGTCCCCTGTATATAGTATAATGCCACATCACTGCCCCCATACAGTATAATGCCAATTAGTGCCCCCTCATACATAGGATATTGTTCTCTAGTGTACCCCATATATAGTATAATGCCACATCACTACCCCTATACAGTATAATGCCCCATTAGTGCTCCCTCATAAACAGAATATTGTTCGCTAGTGTACCCCATATATAGTATAATGCCACATCACTGCCCCTATACAGTATAATGCCCCATTAGTACCCCCACACACACAGGATATTGTTCTCTAGTGTACCTCATATATAGTATAATGCCACATCACTACCCCACCCCTATACAGTATAATGCCCCATTAGTACCCCCACACACAGGATATTGTTCTCTAGTGTACCCCATATATAGTATAATGCCACATCACTGCCCCTATACAGTATAATGCCCCATTAGTACCCCCACACACAGGATATTGTTCTCTAGTGTACCCCATATATAGTATAATGCCACATCACTGCCCCCATACAGTATAATGACAATTAGTGCCCCCTCATACATAGGATATTGTTCTCTAGTGTACCCCATATATAGTATAATGCCACAACACTACCCCTATACAGTCTAATGCCCCATTAGTACCCCCACACACACACAGGATATTGTTCTCTAGTGTACCCCATATATAGTATAATGCCACATCACTACCCCTATACAGTATAATGCCCCATTAGTACCCCCACACACAGGATATTGTTCTCTAGTGTACCCTGTATATAGTATAATGCCACATCACTGCCCCTATACAGTATAATGCCCCATTAGTGCTCCCTTATAAACAGAATATTGTTCTCTAGTGTACCCCATATACAGTATAATGCCACATCACTGCCCCTATACAGTATAATGCCAATTAGTGCCCCCTCACACACAGGATATTGTTCTCTAGTGTACCCCATATATAGTATAATGCCACATCACTGCCCCTATACAGTATAATGCCCCATTAGTTAAAGGGGCTCTATCAGCAAAATCATGCTGCTAGAGCCCCACATATGCGTGAATAGCCTTTAAAAAGGCTATTCAGGCACCGTAAATGTTATATTAAACTACCCCCCAGTTTTAAAATAAAACCTTATAAAAGAATGTGATCTACTTACGCATTGTGCACGGTGGGCGGGCATTCACTCACATGTGGGGCTCTATCAGCATGATTTTGCTGATAGAGCCCCTTTAATCTTGTTAGTGCCCCCTCACTGGCTAATAATATTGACCCCTCTATTCCATTTGGCTACTAGGGAATGTTAAATTAAGAAAAAATAGTAAAAAATACTTCAGGTCTAAACCTGGAGTGTTGTCTTAAAGACAGACACATCTTATTGTCGAAAAATACAGTAAATACAGGACATGTTCAGCTGTGGTTCAGTTCGGACCTTAACCTGATGGTGGACTCCGGCCACCGGACCTTTATGAAAAATAGCTGAGTACCCCTGCTCTAGAAGCAGAATATTAAAGTTTACCTCCTGCTTGTATCTGTGGACCCTCAGGGTCTTCCGAAGATAGAGGCCAAAGTCTTTTAATAATTTGGATTTTTTATGATGTCTTCTATACAGACCAGCCTTTTGCATCCTCTTCTTTGGTAAGAGTTTCCAATTTCTGTGGTAGAGTCTGTTTGCCAAAAACATAATAGGACTTCCTTCAACCTTTTATTTTTCATCATTTATTCACTTTATTTTTGTTTTCCACTTTTAATACCTTTTGGTTGGCCATACAGATTACAGTACTATCATGGAAACTTGCTAAGCTTGGAGAACCAGCCAACCGTCTACTATTGTTCTGACTTTCCCCCATTTGCAGATGCTGGGAAAATGAAGGATCGAGTTGTAGGATTACGACATGCCCAATCCTTTTATTCTCAGGGGAAATAAGCCGCCATCAGAGGAGTCTGGCTCTAACTTCCTTTCCTCTTTCCAACACACGCATGTTCATGCAAGGCAAGTGTACACATCTGTGTGTGGGGTTACCGGGTTCTCCCTGCTTGTAATACATTTTATTTTCCCAGTATAAATAAGGCCCATTATCCGCTACTTAGCAGAGCAGACAAGTTCTTGAAGGTATTTATTCTAGATGGGAAATTCATACATATCTGCTTATACTCCTATAAATGTTGTCATTTTGGGGATAAATATCCAATCCAAGTCCCCCAAAGGCTTTCTTGTGAATGGAGATGCAGAGCGTTTGGGTAACCGGGGTATGACGCTGTAATCTCCAGCAGTGCCCGCAGCCCCATCCAAGTGAATGGAGAGATGGCGACAAGCTCAGTGGTGATCCATTCACAAGGCAGCTTTTGGGGGACTTTGGGGCACTTAGATGGACCAGATGATCAAGGGTTAGAAACAGATACCCAGATAATTATGAATACTCAAATAAAATAGAACAATACCCCCCTCCCCACTTTCTAACCAACTAGACTTATAGAAAACTAACGAAAAACAAAGGTCCACCCTACAGGCCAAACAAGGGCATAGAAAAAGTACCTGGGGTCTTCGGCGCGGTCCTCCAACTCCTCTGAAGATTCTACTAATCCAGATTCTTCCTCCTGTGAACTTGACCAGTTAAAATAACTGTTAGAAACCATTTTGTACATTTTGGGCTTTGACATACTATGATGTAGCGTTCCAGGCTCATCTTTTCACATCACATTTAGAACCTACTATAACAGATATACATCAGGAGCAGCGCCGCACCTCCCATGAGCGGACCTGAAGCAACCGCTATGCCAGGGCAACGGGGAGGGTGGCATTTTTGCTGACCTAAGTTTTAAAAAAAAAAAATTCAAATTGACATGTTGGGGGCCCGGGCCCCCTGACATGTCGGGCCCTGTGGCAGCTGCCTCTGTTGCCTCAGCGGTAGTTACGCCACTGGTGGTTTACTGTCCCAAATTGCCCTTACAGTTTCCGTCTAAGAAATATAACTTTTTTTTGGACAATTATTGTAGTTGTGTACACAGTTTCTCCTTGTTATCTCACAGTTATTCGGGGGAATTTATTTAGACTGAAGCCTTTCAGCAGCCTTTCCATCCATTTCCCCACTGGCATGAGATGTGCCAGATTTATTAAGAGACTTCATCCTCTTTGTAATTCTGGTGCTTGCAGGAGGTCAAATGCACCAGAATTGAAATATATGATGAGGGACTGGTCTAGATTTCAGGTGTAACGCAGGCCAGATTTCTGATGGGAGTTATAGTAAATCTAACACCTTGGCACACCTAGATATCCAACCACTTTACCCAATGGGGCGCAGAAAGAACAAAGTGGTGACTCTTTGACACAAATATGAGCTGTGCACTAAATCTACACCCGTTCTCTGGCGTAGATGAGATAGTACATCCCCCCCATGTCTTGAAAAAATAATACATTTTACGCTGGGTTCACACCTGCGTTTGGGGTCTCCGTTCTATGGTTTCCATCTTCTGCATGCCAGAAGACGGAAACCATAGACCGGGTCCGGCCGTGCGCGGTGGTGAGCGTTTTAGGCTCTCCGCCGCGAAACCGGATTTTTTTATCCGGACACAGAGTACTGCATGTCCGACTCTGTGACCGGATTATAAAACCCGGTTTCGCGGCGGAGAGCCTAAAACGCTCACCGCCGCGCACGGCCGGACATCTCTCTCACCCATTCAAATGAATGGGTGAGAGAGACTCCTGCAGGTTTCCGTATCCTGCCTGTGTTTTAGACAGGAAACGGAAACCTAAGTACGGAGTGCCGGGCCGCAGATGTGAACGAGCCCTTACTGGGAAACAAATAACAAAACCCTAAAACTGAGCTTTGTGTTTACAATTATCTAAGGTTAAGGTCATGGAAGACACAGAGACGTACCTTACCGCCCCAGCAGGTTTATTTCTGATTATCAATCCTCTATTCTCCAGAAAGTGGATTAAACTATGAGGATTTCCTAGATCGGTAATTTGGTCGTAGTCTATAACTCTATCTTGTTCAATGAATTTTTTCAGGCTCTCTTCAGCCTCTTATCTCGAAATTAGAGGAATTTTTTGCACATCTTTTTTGCAGATGACTGAGAAGGTTTCTTTGAGCTTTGTAGCACACAGGACATATCAAAGTCATCCTGAAAGTACTGAAAATACAAGAGGAGAGAATATTGTATGAATTATTTTAATGTCCATTTTCAGTGCAGTCCTAAGTATTTGATACACTATCACAATAGATTATGGAAGAGATTACAGATACTAGAATTAGTAGGGAAGACAATATTACCGTATTTACATACAGTACTACTAATATACATATATATATATATATATATACATATATATATATATATATATATATATACTAATGTTATAAACGTGAACGTTTAGAATCATGCAAAACTGGCTGAACTGATTTGGATGAAATTTGCCACATAGATAGATTGTAACCTGGAGTAACACATAGGCTACTTTTTATCCCGGTAAATAACATGGCTTCACGACTGTTATGAATTTATGTTCATATACTATGTTACATTGCAGGAGCACTTTGGAGGATTGAGCAAGCTAGGCGTCAAGCGGCTCTTAGAGTTGACAAAACACAGGAGCAAACAGATCATCGACACCAACAACATGCTCATTATATAGCATCCCAGCGAGCTGCTGAGATGCCAGAACAATCAAAAGCACGGCACGAGGAACAAGTTCAGCGGCAGGCCAGCTTGAGAGCTGCTGAAACATCGGAGCAGGTGGATCTTCGATGCCAACAGCAGGCTCATTAAATGGAGTCCCAGCGAGCTGCCTAGATTCCAAAACAATCATAGTGTAGAGAAGAAAAAAGCGAGGATCCGCGCTCAAGAGGTCATATAGAGAAAACTAATCCACGGATGGAATTAGATCAAAATTTATTAAGATTAGGTACAGAAAAAGCACAACGCGTTTCGGGTAAATCCAACCCTTTTTCAAGTGCGTAAAATACTGTTTTCCTCAGGAGAGTTTTCCTCACACACTCCTTGTGTGTACCAGGCCTGGTGCGCTCGGTGTCTCTCTCTTTTTTCTTTCCGAAACAATCATAGGCATGGCGTGCCAACTGTCACACACAGCTATACTCCAGGTTTCCATAACAACAGCGCAATTTTTATACACTACACCCGTAGTAGGACCGTGTGGTTATGCAGATATGTAGCAGGACAGTTTGGGTATGCAGAGATGTAGCAGACCTGGGTATGCTGTGCATATGCCGAAATGTATCAGAGCTATGTAAGCGTATGCAAAGATGTAGCAGAGCAGGGTATGCTGTGCTTATGCAGAGAGGTAGCAAAAGTAGGTATGCTTTGTGTATGCAGAGATGTAGCAGAGCTGGGTATGCTGTGCCTATGCAGAGATGTAGCAGAGCTGGGTATGCTGTGCCTATGCAGAGATGTAGCAGAGCTGGGTATGCTGTGCCTATGCAGAGATATAGCAGAGCTGGGTAAGCAGAGATATAGCACAGCTGGGTATGCTGTGCATATGTAGAGATGTAACAAAGCCTTACGCCAGGTAACAACTGATAGCAGTTTTTTCAGTGAATCCATACTGAGATACATATAATCACATGATCCTTATGCAAACAAAAAATGAAATATACCCGTGCAAAACCGTGTCCTCCTGCGAGTAATAGATAAATTCCCTTCCAAAAATAGCACTTCATGACCAGGGTCAATGACTAAGTCAAGTTCTCCCCAGTGTCCAATTGTATCACTCCAAGGCTCTACGAGGCTACTCCCTGCTATAGCCTGTTATGCCTACCAGGCACTTGCACTTTTGCTACAGCCACTTAGTATAGCTGCCCACCTGCCAACTCCAAGTCAGTGGCAACATGGCTGCTCCTGAGTTCCTGCCCAGACTCCAATCCCAGCGAGTCATATGAATCCGCCTGCTGCCAATGAAGGACACGTACACGACTTCCTCACTGAAGTTCTCTTTAGGCTACATCCACACGACCGATGCTGGTCTGTGGTAAAACAATACGAAGGGCACACGGATGACATTCATGTGCCTCCACTGAGCCATTCACTTCATCTAGTGCCATGATGGCAAACCTATGGCACGTGTGCCAGAGTTGGCACTCAGAGCCCTCTCTGTGGACACCCATCTGTGGAACAGATTATACTGTGTGGGAACCATGTTGCAGCAGATTCTACTACCTGGGGTCCCCTCACTATTTATATCACACAGTATCTGTTGTATAGCAGACGTGATAATAGTACAGGCTGCAATAACACGGTCAGTATAAAACAAATGCTGCGCAATGTAAATCGTGAACATTAATTGTTCAAAAGTATCAAATTCAGAGACCTCTACCTTTCAGTACGAAGTTGTTTGTAGCATTTAAAGTTCTGTAAAGCCCCATTCACACACCCGTATTGTGTGGGACCTTAACTGTCTGCATTTGTGGATCCGCACAGTATTAAGGTTAAATTGCTGTGTTGGCACTTTGTGATAATTTAGTGACTTTTGGGTTGCAGTTTGGGCACTTAGTCTCTAAAAGGTTCGCCATCACTGATCTAGTGAGTCCAGGCCAGAAAATGGCCAGGTATAGGGTTTTGCCTCAGACTCGCTGCTGCATACACGGACCCATGATAATACACAGGTACATGTATGGGGGCAACAAGACAAATGGGTCCGTACATGGCTAGTACACTGATAATGCACACGGTCATGTCCATAGAGCCTCAGTGAGTTAGAGGTGGCAAATAAAGCTAATGGGATACCCCGAATTAAAGACATAATATTAATAATTCTATAATATCATTAAAAATAATCCCTTATTTTAAAGTTGGAGTCAGAGTTGGTAACCTTCAGACTGAGCCCACCTAAAACTTGTCTCAATCCAGACTCCACAGTCACAGATACTTGAGAGGAATACAGAAGACAAGCAGACAGATAAGATTACAGGAGGTGGTGGGGAAAAAGTCACACATGCAGTCTTCTCAAGTAAACAAACATGACAGAAGAGAGTGTCCTCCATGCTGTTAATGTCAATGGGAAAGGACACAGATGGAGGGGGCTTCATCAATCTCCATTACTCTGCTACAGGTAATGTCTGGTGCTCTCCTATGTTGGATGACAGCAATGAAAATTTACAATGCAAGTGTGAACATAGCCTTACACCACTGCTACAAATGTGCAACGTGTAAGGGCTCGTTCACATCTGCGCCTGGGGTATCCGCTTTCAGGTTTCCGTTTCCTGCCCAAAACTGGGAAGGAGATGGAAACCTGCAGGCATTTTTCAAACCCTTTCAAATGAATGGGTTTGAAGTGTCTGGCCATGAGCGCCAATGAGCGCTTTGTGCTCTCCGCGGCGAAACCGTTTTTTTTTTAACCGGACACAAAGTCGGACAGTGTCCAGTTTAAAGGGATTCTACCATTAAAACCCTTTTTTTTGTGGATAAGACGTCAGAATAGTCTTTAGAAAGGCTATTCGTCTCTTACCTTTAGATGTGATCTCCGCTGCACCGTTCCTTAGAAATACCGTTTTTTACCGGTATGCAAATTAGTTCTCTGGCAGCATTGGGGACGGGCCCCAGTGCTGGAAATGCGAGGGGGGCGTCCCCACTGCTGCTCGAGAACAGGCTCCAGTGACGCTTCTATCTTCGGCTGGATCCTCCCCTTTTTTCGTTGTCTTTCTTCGGCGTCACCTCCGAAGCCTGCGCAGTTGGCTCTGCCAGTGAGACACTAGTAGTGCTGACTGCGCATGTGCACAATTGCGCCCTTGAAACTATGGCCGCCGGCCGGAATGCGCAGTCAGTTCTACTAGTGTCTCACTGGCAGAGCCAACTGCGCAGGTGTCGTAAGTGACGCCGAAGGAAGACGACGAAAGAAGGGGAGGATCCAGCCAAAGATAGAGGTGTCGCTGGAGCCTGTTCTCGAGCAGCAGTGGGGACGCCCCCCTCGCATTTCCAGCATTGGGGCCCGCCCCCATCACTGCGAGAGAACTAATTTGCATACCAGTAAAAATCTGGTATTTCTAAGGAACAGCGCAGCGGAGATCACATCTATATGTAAGAGACGAATAGCCTTTCTAAAGGCTATTCCGACGTCTTATCCACAAAAAAAAGGGTTTTAATGGTAGAATCCCTTTAAAAAAAAAAACGGTTTAGTCGCGGAGAGCACAAAACAGAAAATAGGTGCAGAGATAAGGCCTGGTTCACGTCTGTGTTTGGCATTGCGTTCAGGAAGTCCGCTTGGGGACCCCAGAACGGAATACCAAACGCATTGACAAGTGGTAAACAATGAAAGCACATGGACCCAATAGATTATAATGAGGTCCATATGTTTTCCGTGCGATGTCCGCATTAGTCATGAGGCGAAGAAAGTAGGTCATGAAGTACTTTTCTCTCCGCATGTTCTGTTTGAACACCGCACGAAAAACACATGGACCCCATTGTAGTCTATGGGGTCCATGTGCTTTTTTAAGCTCTCCGCTTGTCAATGCGTTCGATATTCCATTCGGGTGCCCCCTGAACGGAATACAGAACGCAAATGTGAACCAGGCCTAAAAAGTGGGACCTGCATCAATCATACATTCAGGATGTAGCAAGTTACTACAACATAAGGGCTTATTCACACACCCTCTGTTTGTGAACACGTGATGTCTGTGTTAAACCTGGACAATACACATTCCTGCCCAGGATTAACACAGACATCACATATCCGGAGAAACTGTCCAACAGGGATATCCCGCCTTAAAGAGGACCTTTCATCAGATTGGGCACAGAGAGTTCTATATACTGCTGGAAAGCTGACAGTGCGCTGAGTTCAGCGCACTGTCGGCTTTCCCGATCTGTGCCCCGGGTAAAGCGCTATCGGTCCCGGTACCGTAGCGCTTTACAGTCAGAAGGGCATTTCTGACACTTAGCCAGGAACGTCCTTCTGCCCAGCAGCGCCTATTGCGCTGTACTGTGGAGCAACGAGTATTATCAGGAGGGGAGGGGGCGTTCCTCCCCGCTCACACTGTGCAGCGCACAGATCGGGAAAGCTGAATTCATGTACTGTCAGCTTTCCAGCAGTATATAGAACTGCCTGTGCCCAATCTGATGAAAGGTCCTCTCTAAAGGAGCCGGATGCCAACTCCCCCATTCCAGAAAACTATTCGTTGCCGTAGGTTTTCTGTACACATTAGAGGCAATCCTACCACCATTCGTTTCGAATAGCCCCTCAATATTCGACTATTCAAACGAATATCAAATCCCATTAAAGTCTATGGGGAAAAAATGCTCGTTTCAGGGGATCCCAATCTTTGACTCAGGAGAGTCACCAAGTCCACTATGAAACTCCAGGAAATGATGCCAACACCCTGGAATGCAGCAGGGACAGCAGGGTAAGCATGTCTGGGGGCATCTAACATGCCCAAGTCACTGTATTACGTCGAGATCCCTGTCAGCTTGCGATTTGTGGGAGCTGACTTTTTCCCATAGGAATGCATTGACCAGCGTTGATTGGCTGAATGCCATACAGAGTACAGCATTCGGCCAATCAACGCTGGTTCTGCCGGAGGCTCGTCTATGAGGAGGCGGAGTCTAATATCGGACCAGAATGGAGACTGCTGTGGACCGAACTTAGACTCCTCCTCCTCCAGCAGAACCAGCGTTGATTGGCCGAATGCTGTACTCTGTATGGCGTTCTGCAAATCAACGCTGGTCAATGCATTCCTAAGCTGAGATGTAGCACTGCTGGCCGTGCACTCAGCTTGCCTACACCAGAGATGCAGCCGTGCGGAGCGCACGACCAGCACTTCTACATCTCGGTATAGGAATGCATTGTGCAGCCGAGCTGAGCGCACGGCCAGCACTGATACACCGATATAGTATAGGTGAGTGTGCAGCAGGGTTCAGCGGTTCTCTGGTGTAGCAGCGGTTCTCCGGTGTAGAAGTGCTGGCCGTGCGCTCAGCTTGGCTGCATCTCCGGAGTAGCGGAGCTGAGCGCACGGCCAGCACTACTACATCTCGGCATAGGAATGCATTGACCAGCGTTGATACAGAATACAACATTCGGCCAATCAACCCTGGTTCTGCCGGAGGAGGCGGAGTCTAAGATCGGTCCACAGCAGTCTCCATTCTGGTCCGATCTTAGACTCCGCCTCCTCACAGATGAGCCTCTGGCAGAACCAGTGTTGATTCACCGAATGCTGTACTCTGTATGGCATTCGGCCAATCAACGCAAGCTCCCACATATCGCAAGCTGACAGGGATCCCGACCAGATAGAGCCCCAGAGCTGGGTGAGTAACATTCCCCCCTAAATAAAGGTAATCCCTAGCTAACCCTGCCTGTACATCTGTCCCTGTCCCACAGTCACATAGTTCACAGTCTCAAATTAACCGAATGTTAAATCCACCATTCATATAAATTGGAGGTCTCATGATTTAGCCAGCTAATTACTTTTTCCGATTTTTTTCGATGCCTCCGTTGTCGTAGTTCCTGTCCCATCTCCCCTGCACAGTTAGGGCTCGTTCACATCTGCGCCGGCACTCCGTAGTTAAGGTTTCCGTTTCCTGCCTAAAACAGAGGCAGGAGACGGAAACCTGCAGGAGTCTTTCTCACCCATTTATTTGAATGGGTGAGAAAGCTGTCCGGCCGTGAGTGGCGGTGAGCGTTTTATGCTCTCCGCCGCGAAACCGGGTTTTATAATCCGGACACAGAGTCGGACATGCAGTACTCTGTGTCCGGATTTAAAAATCCGGTTTCACGGCGGAGAGCATAAAACGCTCACCGCCGCTCACAGCCGGACCCGGTCTGAGCTTTCCGACTTCTGGCATGCAACGGACAGATGAACGCAGGTGTGAACCTAGCGTTATTGGTGCAAAAAAAGCACCAGGGAAGGTGGGAGGGGATACAAATTTTTAGTGCGTTTGCCTCGTGGTATTCGATTGGAATCGAATACGTCGAACGGCCTGATATTCGATCGAATATCTATTTGATCGAACAGTGTTCACTCATCTCTATTTATATGTAATACTATATATAAAAACTATTTTGTTTTAGGTAAAAAAAAAGTGAAATTTTCTTTTTTTTTTTTATTTTACAACATTCTTCTAGCAGAAAAATGCAGCCTGCAAAAGAAATGACGATTTTTTTGCAATGCAATGCAATTGCAAAGGTCTGATCACTAATGCATTGCATTGCATTAGTGATCAGACCTTTGCAATTGCATTGCAAAAAATCGTCATTTCTTTTGAAGGCAGGTTGCCTGTCTGTAATGTATTACAGGGGGTTAATAATTGCAAAAAAAGAAAAAACAATATATCTATATATATATATAGTATTAAAAATTCAAATCAACCCATTTCCCTAGAACACATATAAAAGTATGTAAATACTGTGAAACACATACCGTACATGTTAGGTATCCCTGTGTCCAAAATCGCCTGCTCTACAAATCTATAAAAATATTTTTATACTGTACAGTATTTAATAAATGTTAATTTTTATATTTAGCAATATATGTGAATTCTTCTTTGAAAAAAATAAGACACCCCCTGAAAATATGACATGGCGCATCTTTGGGAGCAAAAATTAATATAAGACACTGTCTTATTTTCGGGGGAACAAGGTAGTACTTATTTTAATAGTTGAGATATACAAATCCATTAAAGATATTGCAATGTAAAGCAGTGCGTACCAAAGTGCTACATTTGGCCTGAGCAATGGGGCATCAACGAGGCTTGGTTCTCTAAGGGTTAACATCAGTGTGACATATCAGACAATATCAGCACAGACATCCAATGGTAGTGTGAGCGCCCCCTATGTCCACATCTGCACCAGGTTGTCCACAGTTTTGATCTGTCAGAGGACCAGAATAACGACAAGTAGATCTGTAAAATACCATTCACATACAGAGCATGATGGACCTCATTGACTACAATGGGGTCACCGGGGGTCCATTGTTTGTAAACAAGAAGCAATAGGTGAAGAAGCCGGGCATGTGGGACTCATCCATCCACTAATTTCAGACAAACACTACAAATGAGTCTCCTACTCCATAATGTGGATGTTCAGCGCACGCATCAAGCACAGACGCCAAACGTATCGCTAGTGTAACCAGAAGATTGTGCCACAAAGTGAATGAAAGGGAAAATCTGAATCCAGAAGTCACACGGCAGGCCTATTGTGAGATTTACACCCACTGGAAGTCATTTCTAATACAGAAGAATGTGACATTGTGACCAGGATTTCCCTAGAATTGCTCATACATATTATGACTAGAGATGAGCGAACACTAAAGTGTCGGAGGTTCGAAATCCAATTCGAACAGCCGCACACTGTTCGGCTGTTCAAACGGATTTCGAACCCCATTATAGTCTATGGGGGGAAATGCTCGTTTCAGGGGTAGGCAACATTCGATAAAATCATACTTACCAAGTCCACGAGTGACGGTCGGGCGAAGTCTTCTCCGACGCAGGGTCCCCGCGTCCTCTTCCGCAGGGTCGGACTGGGGTGTCTAGGGCCCACCAGTGGAATTGTTTCTAGGGGCCCACCACCAGGACCCTGCAGACCAGCGATACCGAAACAGGGCAGCAAATGGTAATAACATCTCGGGAGCCATGCTGCTCACCTGCCATACAATGTGCAACAACGCACTACCTAAACCTACTGCTACACTCTGTATGGAAAGTGAACAGCGCAGCTCCTAGAAATGTTACCATTACCTGTAGCCACACTGTCCTGGAAGAGCTGATCTGTAGAGGTCCTGGCTGTTGTATCATCACAGATGTAATATTGACGGCCTATCCTAAGGACAGACCATCAATATTATAAAGATGGATCAATCCTTTAAAGATTAGGATCGACCCATGTGCCTGGCGGGAGGTGTAAAATAAAAAATAAATAAAAAGCGCATTCACCTGTCCCCATTGCTCCATTGTCCGCCGCCAGTCTCCATTTAGTCTCGTGCCGGCGCCTCCATGCTGGGAGTCCTGCACCTCATGGGACCACTGAAACCAATTAGATACAGGATTTCCAGAAATAAGGCCATGAGACTGAACAGACACAGGCAGGAGGATAACGGGGCGCTGGGGACAAAAGCTCAATGAAAAACACTGCGTCTCACTGTTGCGCCTAGTCCTTAAAGAGGACCTTTCACCATTTGGGGCACATGCGGTTTAATACACCGCTAGAAAGCCGACAGTGCGCTGAATTCAGTGCAGCTTTCCCGTTCTGTGCCCCGGGTGAAGAGCTATCGGTGCCGGTACCATAGCTCTTCACTGTCAGATGGGACAGTCAATCAGTAACGCCCTTCCTCACAGTAGCGTCTATTGCGCTGTACTGTGTGAGGGGGCTTTGCTTACCGCCTAGTGATGACGCTGAGCGGTGAGGAACGCTACCTCCCCCCAGTACACGTCTATGGACGAGCATTATCAGGAGGGGAGGGGGCGTTCCTCCCCGATCTCATAGTACAGCACAATAGGCGCTGCTGGGAAGAAGGACGTTCCTGACTGACTGTAAGACACGCCTTTCTGACAGTGAAGAGCTACGGTATCGGGACCGATCGCTCCTCACCGGGGGCACAGAACAGGAAAGCTGCACTGAATTCAGCGCACTGTCGGCTTTCTAGTGGTATATAAAACCGCATGTGCCCCAGGAGGTGAAAGCTCCTCTTTAACATCTCTATATTGTACATCACACTATAAGGATAAGACCTAACAGCGTCCCACAGCCAAAAAGCGCTGCAGGAAAAACCCCGGCGGCAACATATCAGTTTCGCTGGGTTCACACCTGCGTTCTTCTTTCCGTTCTATGGTTTCCGTCTTCTGCATGCCAGAAGACGGAAACCATAGACCGGGTCCGGCCGTGAGCGGCGGTGAGCGTTTTAGGCTCTCCGCCGCAAAACCGGATTTTTTTATCCGGACACAGAGTACTGCATGTCCGACTCTGTGTCCGGATTATAAAACCCGGTTTCGCGGCGGAGAGCGCAAAACGCTCACCGCCGCTCACGGCCGGACATCTCTCTCACCCATTCAAATGAATGGGTGAGAGAGACTCCTGCAGGTTTCCGTCTCCTGCCTCTGTTTTAGGCAGGAAACGGAAACCTGCAGTACGGAGAGGGCGACGCAGATGTGAACGAGCCCTTTTCCTGCAGTGCTTTTTGCAGAAACTCCACAGAGGTTTGCTCTGAGGACTTTCTGCTTCCTTTATACCTATAGGGACACTGTAGGTGTTTCCGTAGGTATAAGTGCTGCGATCTCCAACAGTTACCTACACACTCATACATATACATTCATATATACTCACACACACACACACATATATATATAATTAGCATAGCATATACACATTTATATACCATATATACTCACATACATACATACACTCACACATTATTATAGCATACTGTATATACACACACATACCTGTATACCAGGGGTCTCAAACTCGCGGCCCGCACGAGCCTAGGGACGCCGGATCCGAGTTAAATACACTAGCCGCTACGTTCCGGCTAGTGGACATATAGGCGCGATGTGATGACGTCAGATCATCACATCGCGCCTACAGGTCTATTAGTGAAACTGCAGAGCGCGGCGGGGGAGCGTTGGATGGTGAGTATAAGTGTTTTTTTGTGTGTTAAAGAGGACCTTTCACCATTTTGCCCACAGGCAGTTCTATATACTGCCGGAAAGCTGACTGAGTTCAGCACATTGTCGACTTTCCTGATGTGGGCCCGGTGTGAAGAGCTTACGGTCCCGGTACCGTAGCTCTTCTATGGTCAGAAGGGCGTTTCTGACAGTTAGCCAGAGACGTCCTTCTGCACAGCACAACCAATCGCGCTGTGCTGTGAGAGCCGGGAGGAACTCCCCCCTCCCTCTGCTCGCAGTACTCGTCCATAGACGAGCATTATCAGGGACCGATCGGAGGCATTAGAGCCGGTTGTCTACTGCTTAAAGCAGTGGACACCCGGCGGCTATGGCGGCCGCCCGGCTCCCGGGTGGTCGCCATAGTTACAGACCCGACATGCGAAGTACTAGTACGGAATGGAATGGAAATCCATGCAAACACGGGGAGAACATACAAACTCCTTGCAGATGGTTTTTTGCCCATGGCGGGATTTGAACACCAGGACTCCAGCGCTGCAAGGCTGCAGTGCTAACCACTGAGCCACCATGTAGCCCCGTTTGTAATGCTTTTCCTGTGCTAGATAGATCAGGAATGAACAGGATATATATGTAGTCTATAGTGGAATCAGCGTATATTCCATAGAAATAGATGTATAATACTATTCCTGTGCTAAATCGAGTAGGAATAAATAGGATATATCTGTATATATCTATAGCCACATGTGGCTATAGAGGATTTTTTTCCCCTATTTTCCAAATTATGGCATGTTTTTTTGTTATTTATGTTTTTATATGGACGACCACTAGTAATGATCATTATTTGTGGCTGTCTATAATGAGACGACCGCCTTTCACTGAAATGTTCCCAAGTGAGAACATAATCTAAAGGGGAACTCAGGACTGGGCATGTCTTAAAACGGTTGTAGTGGTGTCCCACCTCTGCCAATGACTGCCTGAGTAGACCTGTTGTTTCACATGCCAGGACCCATCTCAGACCAGGAAACGATGGAGACCAGAGCAGCAGACTCTAGGAGTCAGCGCTGGAACTACGGTGGGGAGTGGATGTTTTTATTTTCACCTGGGGTCTACCTGGCCATATTGAAAAAAAAATGCAGATATATCCTGTTCAATCCTGGAGTATCTAGCACAGGAAAAGTGTTATACATCTGTTTCTATGGAATATATGTTCATTCCACTATAGAATACACATATATCCTGTTCATTCCTGGAGTATCTAGCACAGGAAAAGTGTTAGACATCTGTTTCTATGGAATATATGCTCATTCCGCTATAGATTACAGGTATATCCTGTTCATTCCTGGAGTATCTAGCACAGGAAACGTATTATACATCAGTTTCTATGGAATATATGTTCATTCCACTAGAGACTACAGATATATCCTGTTCATTCCTGGTGTATCTAGCACAGGAAACGTATTATACATCAGTTTCTATGGAATATATGTTCATTCCACTAGAGACTACAGATATATCCTGTTCATTCCTGGTGTATCTAGCACAGGAAAAGTATTATACAACTGTTTCTATGGAATATATGTTCATTCCACTATACACTACAGAGATATCCTGTTCATTCCTGGTGTATCTAGCACAGGAAAAGTATTATACATCAGTTTCTATGGAATATATGTTCATTCCACTATACACTACAGAGATATCCTGTTCATTCCTGGTGTATCTAGCACATCTGTTTCTATGGAATATATGCTCATTCCACTAGAGACTACAGATATATCCTGTTCATTCCTGGTGTATCTAGCACAGGAAAAGTATTATACAACTGTTTCTATGGAATATATGTTCATTCCACTATAGATTACAGGTATATCCTGTTCATTCCTGGTGTATCTAGCACAGGAAAAGTATTATACAACTGTTTCTATGGAATATATGTTCATTCCACTATAGATTACAGATATATCCTGTTCATTCCTGGTGTATCTAGCACAGGAAAAGTATTATACAACTGTTTCTATGGAATATATGTTCATTCCACTATAGATTACAGATATATCCTGTTCATTCCTGGTGTATCTAGCACAGGTAAATTATTGTACATCTGTTTCTATGGAATATATGTTCATTCCACTATAGATTACAGATATATCCTGTTCATTCCTGGTGTATCTAGCACAGGAAAAGTGTTATACATCTGTTTCTATGGAATATACGCTCATTCCACTATAGACTACAGATATATCCTGTTCATTCCTGGTGTATCTAGCACAGGAAAAGTATTATACAACTGTTTCTATGGAATATATGTTCATTCCACTATACACTGCAGAGATATCCTGTTCATTCCTGGTGTATCTAGGACAGGAAAAGTGTTATAGATCTGTTTCTATGGAATATATGTTCATTCCACTATAGACTACAGATATATCCTGTTCATTCCAGTTCTTTTAAACCTAGAAAGCTCACTAAATCTTTATTTTACATCTTTCCCCATTGATAACAATGTTCATTCTTTTTCTTTATTCTTTTTCTTCATTCTTTTTAGTATGTCCCTTGAGTTTGAGACCCCTGCTGTATACGAACATACAGTCCTCACACAGTATACAAGACACATGCTTTAACCCTTAAGTACTATCATGGTGTCTATCATAATGACATGTGTATGGTAGTGGTGTATGATAGACACCATGATAGGACTTAAGGGTTAAACAAATGTACACATATACATATTAAATATTACATTTTACCAAAAAAAAAAAGAAAAAATATACTCACATTTGTGAAGCAGCAGCAGACTTCTCTGTCCCCACACCAGCCGATGTAAGATGTAAGCAATGACTCACTCTGAAGAGGAGGGGGAGGGGAGAAGTCCGGGCTTGCAGAGAGATCGCTTCCTAAGATTACAATAGAGTATATACCTCCATATAATTGTCTCTATGGACCAAAGGTATAACAATGTAAAGAAATGAGGCAAACAGTAGAGGATAGAAACTATATAGAAAGTCTATAACAACACTGGATGGAACGGCCAAGTATAGGTAAAGCCAGTAGATATGGGAATCAGGAAGTGGCTCTATCTAATATAGTAGTGAATTAATACATGACCCCACAGTAAAATGTAGAGTGTAAAGGTGAAATTGCCTAAATAGGACAGTAGATGGCAGTGGAGAGGTACAATTCACATCCACATGTTGTTAGAGATGTATAAACAAAAATACCATAGAAACAAAGGAGGAATAGTCCAAGGAAATCCAGCACAGATAAGGAATTATGTTTGCAGAAAGGGATTACTTGAGCCGCATTTTAGTGGCAAATTTGAATTTTTGCGCAATTTTTGCTAGCAATCTCTGTTTGCCGCAAAGTTGAATGAAGGTGGTTGTATATATGAAGTATTCAATTGTGTTTTTATATACGGTATGCTGTGTAATCTGACAAAAATTAGATTTTGGTATCACAGTCACAGTTTGGTAGGTGCAGTATAGCTTTATAACATATTAGTGAACAACAGCAAAATCCTGCTTGTCTTCTGTATTCGTGTTTTTGGGAGTCCGAGGTCTTGTTGTAGTTGATGTTTGCGGTATATATAGTATATATACACATTGTATACACCATAAATTATTATTTTAAATGTATTTTGTATATGAATGTGAGATTGAACAAGAGTTTTAGGTGCAAATATGTGTTTTAGCACATTTTTTCAAAAAATTATTTGCGTTGGTCGTAAAGTTGCATGAAGGTGGATGTGGCTATCGATGACCCATTAAGACATTTGTAATCTTCAGGTTGTCTAATTTGAAAAAATATAGGGTTTAGGGGTTCACTTACTTTTCACGGTGTATAATCCCTACATTTTATAGGATGATACTTTTTTAACATTTCCAGCTTCAAAGCAGATTTTTGTTCCTTCCAGTTCTAGCGATTTTCTGAAGACACATGCATGCGGGTTCAGGCCATAGTGATATGAATTAACTCTGCACATGTTGAACTCTTATTTTTAGGAGGTTTGGTGCATTTCATTTTTTGTTTGGTTTCATCTTTTAACAACTAATATACAATTATTTGCATTTTTTCATAAAACATTCACTTTAAATCAAAATTGCATGCAGGTGCCTGTTCGTATACAGTACCAAGTGGCATTCTGATGGCTCGTTCACACAGAGTAAATGCGCCGCGCATTGTGGTGCATTTACGGCGCGTGTACGCCGCGGTTTTTTACAGTGCGTGATAGCCCTGACAATGTTGCAGGTGTCTACTTTAAGAAAATATATAGGTATGGGGGGGTTGGATGCTTTTTTAATGTTGCAATTTAGGTTTGATTTGTCCATCTCAAAACTGTGAAAATTGCTCTGGCTACTGGAGGTGCAAAATTTCCAGAGACCCTTACCAGTGAAAAGGTTAAAGGGGCTCTATCAGCAAAATCCTGCAGATAGAGCCCCACATATGCGTGCATAGCCTTTAAAAAGGCTATTCAGGCACCGTAAATGTTAAATTAAACTACCCCCCCGTTTGAAAATAATAACTTAAAAAAGAATGTTCTCTACTTACGGAACGTGCACCCTGGGCGGGCATTCAGGGTGTGTCTTCATCTTCTTCCCCGCCTCTTCTTCATCTGACGTCTTCGGGTCCCGTCCTCCTCTGGCGCTTGCTCGCGGACACTGATAAAAAAAATAGCCCGGGCGCATGCGCAGTAGCCGTAGTAGAGGCCGCATGCTACTGCGCATGCGCCCGGGCTATTTTTTTTTATCAGTGTCCGTGAGCAAGCGCCGGAGGAGGACGGGAACCGAAGACATCAGAGGAAGAAGAGGCGGGGAAGAAGAAGACGGCATGATTTTGCTGATAGAGCCCCTTTAATGTTAGTTTGACAGATTTGTGGAGTTTGGCCCTCCTCCTGTCTGCTGTGATGCCATATTACACCCCCAGTATCACCACCACTGACAATTGGGATATTTCCTATACAATCTGTTGGGCGGCTCAGGCTCTCTTGTCATGGTCAGTATGGCTGTGACCTAGTACAGGATATCGTTGGGTCTCCATAACGGCGCCATTTTGGTAGGTGACACATAGGGGGCGGTAGGTGACATATAGGGGTCAGTAGGTGACATATAGGGGGCAGTAGGTGACATATAGGGAGCAGTAGTTGACATGTAGGAGGCAGTAGCAGACATATAGCGGGCAGTAGCTGACATATAGGTGGCAGTAGTTGACATATAGGGGGCAGTAGGTGACATATAGGGGGCAGTAGCTGACATATAGGGGGCAGTAGGTGACATATAGGGAGCAGTAGTTGACATATAGGGGGCAGTAGCTGATATATAGGGGGCAGTAGTTGACATGTAGGAGGCAGTAGCAGACATATAGCGGGCAGTAGCTGACATATAGGTGGCAGTAGTTGACATATAGGGGGCAGTAGGTGACATATAGGGGGCAGTAGCTGACATATAGGGGGCAGTAGGTGACATATAGGGAGCAGTAGTTGACATATAGGGGGCAGTAGCTGACATATAGGTGGCAGTAGTTGACATATAGGGGGCAGTAGGTGACATATAGGGGGCAGTAGGTGACATATAGGGAGCAGTAGTTGACATGTAGGAGGCAGTAGCAGACATATAGCGGGCAGTAGCTGACATATAGGTGGCAGTAGTTGACATATAGGGGGCAGTAGCTGACATATAGGGGGCAGTAGCTGACATATAGGGGGCAGTAGGTGACATATAGGGAGCAGTAGTTGACATATAGGGGGCAGTAGCTGACATATAGGGGGCAGTAGGTGACATAGGGAGCAGTAGTTGACATATAGGGGGCAGTAGCTGATATATAGGTGGCAGTAGTTGACATATAGGGGGCAGTAGCTGACATATAGGGGGCAGTAGGTGACATATAGGGAGCAGTAGTTGACATATAGGGGGCAGTAGCTGACATATAGGGGGCAGTAGGTGACATATAGGGAGCAGTAGTTGACATATAGGGGGCAGTAACTGACATATAGGGGGCAGTAGGTGACATAGGGAGCAGTAGTTGACATATAGGGGGCAGTAGCTGACATGTAGGAGGCAGTAGCAGACATATAGCGGGCAGTAGCTGACATATAGGTGGCAGTAGTTGACATATAGGGGGCAGTAGCTGACATATAGGGGGCAGTAGCTGACATATAGGGGGCAGTAGGTGACATATAGGGAGCAGTAGTTGACATATAGCGGGCAGTAGCTGACATATAGGGGCAGTAGGTGACATATAGGGGGCAGTAGTTGACATGTAGGGGGCAGTAGGTGACATATAGGGAGCAGTAGTTGACATATAGGGGGCAGTGGTTGACATATAGGGGGCAGTAGTTGACATATAGGGAGCAGTAGCTGACATATAGGGGGCAGTAGGTGACATATAGGGAGCAGTAGTTGACATATAGGGGGCAGTAGGTGACATATAGGGGGCAGTGGTTGACATATAGGGGGCAGTAGTTGACATATAGGGAGCAGTAGCTGACATATAGGGGGCAGTAGTTGACATATAGGGGGCAGTAGCTGACATATAGGGGACAGTAGGTGACATATAGGGGGCAGTAGGTGACACATAGGGGGCAGTAGCTGACACATAGGGGGCAGTAGGTGACATATAGGGGGCAGTAGGTGACATATAGGGGGCAGTAGGTGACATATAGGGAGCAGTAGTTGACATATAGGGGGTAGTAGGTGACATATAGGGGGCAGTAGGTGACATATAGGGGGCAGTAGGTGACATATAGGGGGCAGTAGTTGACATTTCAGTGTTTCCCTGCAGTTAGACAGTAAAGCATACGTCCGGTGATTTGATAAGAAGATACCAGGCCGTGTCCACGGGGTAGATGGAAATAATAAGGACTTGTTATCCCTCCATTCCTGCAGACATCAGGACTTGGGGACCGCTCACACGCTGAGATCACAGCTTCACAGTTCCATGACTCCATGACTCATAGTGATTCCATGGAAACCAGGACCAGTAAGGCGGCCATTTTCAGTCCATAAGATCAAGCAGCCACATCCAGATCTCCAGTACTAAGGTGTCCTGCTTGTGAATTAGGAGGAGGGAGAAGTCTGTAGAGGAACAGCCGAGCCCTGACGGAAGGACGTCGCAGTTACTGAAGGATTTAGGAGGAGCGGAAGGATGGCTGTAAGACAGGTGAGAGCGGGGGTAGAGCTGCACCCGTCCCCATGGGGTTACCCAGGGCCATTGATTATATTGGGGGCAGTCTAATGACTTCTGCCCCTGTAGTAATGACAATGGGGTGCGGGCAGGTGGCGTGTTCTCAGGGGAAGAGGTTTCCAAAACACACAGTTTACTAATTTCTGGGGAGAGAGACCGTCCTCGGGACATTAGTGGTCCTCAGAGGTGGAGGGTCGGTCAGTGAGGCGGAGGGGGAAGGGCACTGTATGGGGGTCTGACACTATATATATGGATACATGAGGTATGTAGTTATCACTATATATGAGAGCATTCATCTGTCACTGTACATAGGACATATGTTTATTACTTTATATTAGGGTCTGACACTGTATATGAGGGTATAAGCCTGTCATTCTATATATGGGTATATATGTCTCTCACTGTATATCATGCTATGGGCATATTACTATATATGGGGGTATATATCTGACATTGTATATAGGGTTCGTCTTTGTTACTATACATTATGGCATATGTCTATCTTGGGACATGCGCCTGACACTGTATATGGGGGTATATGCCTGTCATTATATATATGGGTATATATGTCTCTCACTATATATGGTGATATATGGATATCAGTACATACAGGGCATGTGTTTGTTCTGTGTATTGGGGGATGTTTTTGACACTGTATATGGGGGGATATGTCTGTCCGTATATGTATGGGGGTATGTGCCTCTAACTATACACAAGGACATGTGGATATCGCTATATTTAGTGGCATGTATATATGGTGACATGTGCCTCTCACTGTATATGGGGGCATGTCTGACATTGTCTATGGCTTCATAGAGTCATGACTATATGTGAATATTAATTGTAAAAATGTAGTAACTATAAGCTCCTGGGCCCCAATGTAAGATGTGTACTGGCTCAATGCTCATGTATATTTGCAAAGATTTGTTTGTTCCCGTCTGGGCCCCCTGCTGGTTTAAGGGTCTGTATAAGGTTGCAACCTCTCTATAGATATGTCCCTAGTTGTCATGTATATGAGGACATGTCATTGCATATGTGAATTGTTACTCTATAGAAGGACCTATATATCAGCGTATATTAGGGTTGTTGTTGGTGTATTTAGGTAAGGCCTGCCTCCAGCCATGTGTGCTCTGGCTCTACCCATTTCCATACATGTCCCTTTAAGTCCCCATACAACACAATGTCCCGTTTGTGGCTCTGCCCCCTTGTGGTCTCCACATAGTATGGTGTAGACCCTAAAGTATAATGCTCTTCTCATAGTAGCCCTCACAGTTTAATGTCCCCTTCGCAGCACAGGTTAATACCCCCCATAATATGTCCCTCACATGGTAATGTACCCATTAATACGGCCCCAGAGGACGCAGATGAGATGAAGCCAGAACATACTGAATCCTGGAGGAGGTATATAACTGTATATGAGGGCATGGGGGTGTCATTGCTGTATATATCCCAAATCATAGAAATATCAATAAATATATACACATATTTACATTGGTGTACACAAGCCCGAAAAAGGGGGAAAAACAGCACCAAAACATAACCAAGTATGAATATGGTCCAATACTGATATGTGACATATGATATCTGGCCAAATATTCACCTCTGCAGGTCTATTGAGTGATCCAAAGGGAAAAAAGTGTAAAGACGACCAAACTATGAATATGGTCCAATACTGATAACTGATATCCCATCACGTATTAACCTTGAGAAGGTCCCAGAAAATGTTATATGGCCCAAGGTAGATGCTGCATTGGGGACAGGAGCTTAAAGCGACACCTCAGGTTGTTCTCCTACAGGTATGTGATGAGCCAAGTGACAAGAGGTAAGTGACAGTTTACTAGGACTTTATTGGTTAGATTTAACATGGAGACATGGCAATTTCTCATTTGTTTCTGTTTAAACTTTCACAATGTTGTAATTTTTTTTGTAACTGTTTGGTTATCTGTTAAAAATTTTACCATATAAATGGTGCCTAAGAGAGGCCAAAGAAATAGTGCCTAAGAGACGCCAAAGAAATGGTGCCCGAGTGAGGACCATATAAATGGTGCCCAAGTGAGGACCAAAGAGATGGTGCCCGAGTGAGGCCAAAGAAATGGTGCCCGAGTGAGGACCAAAGAAATGGTGCCCAAGAGAGGCCAAAGAAATGGTGCCCAAGTGAGGCCAAAGAAATGGTGCTCGAGAAAGGCCAAAGAAATGGTGCTCGAGTGAGGACCATATAAATGGAGCCCGTGAGAGGCCAAAGAAATGGTGCTCGAGTGAGGTCAAAGAGATGGTGCCCAAGTGAGGACCAAAGAAATGGTGCCCAAGAGAGGCCAAAGAAATGATGCCCAAGAGAGCCCAAAAAATGGTGCCCGAGTGAGCCCAAAAAATGGTGCCCGAGTGAGGCCAAAGAAATGGTGCCAAAGAGAGGCCAAAGAAATGGTGCCCGAGTGAGGCCCAAGAAATGGAGACCTAGAGGCCAAAGAAATGGTGCCCAAGAGAGGCCAAAGAAATGGTGCCCAAGGGAGGCCAAAGAAATGGTGCCCAAGAGAGGCCCATATAAAAGGTGCCCAATTGAGGACCAAAGAAATGGTGCCCAAGTGAGGACCATATAAATGGCCAAAAATAAATGATGATCAAGTAATGCCTAAAAAAATAGTACCCAAGAGAGGCCAAAAGAAGTTGAGACCTAATGAGGTCAAAAGAAATGGAACCAAAACAAGTGAAGCTCTAAAATGGCAAAAAGAATTGTAACCTAAAGGTCTAAAGAAATGTTGCCCTAGTGAGGTCCATAGAAATGAAGACCTAGAGGCCAAAAATAAATGATGGCCAAAAGAGCCTAAAACTAAAACAGAACTAAAGGAGTCAAATGTCAGGTGTGCAAATCAGAACCGAAGTGAGGATCATAAAGATGACTCAGAGAAAGAGCTAAAGAAAGAAAAATGGAGCCTTAAGGTGGTCAAACAACGGAGCGTTAGATACGGCTGTACAGACGGTGACCTATATAGAGGCTGTGAGAAGTGACTGCCCTATACCCTAAATCTAACAGATGGTCCACTAGACAGGCCAAAACAAACAGAGCCTTTAACCCCTTACAGAGGACCTTTCACGTTCCCATCCACTCCATTAACCCATTAGTAGCAGTAACAGATATTTTTTGGGGAAAAAAACAACAACCATTTATTGCCTGGAAAACCCCTTTAAGCAATTTTTTTTTTCCTTTCCTCCCATCACATTCCAAGAGCCAGAACTTTTTCATTCTTTCATTCAGATCTTTTTGTTTTTAATTCCTCACAGACTGGACGCCATGATGGTATCGTTTCGTATTCTGTACAATGTACTGCGAAAGTAAAAAAAAAATACTCCGGACGGGGTGGAATGGGAAAATACACAATTATACCGTTTTCCTATAGGTTTCGTTTTTCCGGCGTTTACTGTGTGGTAACCATGACGAATGATCTGTATTCTGCGGATTCGCAGGATACTACATTTATGTCGTTTTTCTTGTGTTTTAATACATTTGCTTTGCGGTATCTGCTGCTATAGCTTTTTCATATTTCCATGCAGTGGCGTAGCAAGAGTCTTGTGGTCCCGGGTGCAAACTTTTGTCCGTGGCCCCCTACATCCCCCCTACAGCAAATTCTTGATAGAAACGGATACGAGCGCTGCAGCCATATCTCAGATACTTGACCCAGGCTTTCTCCAGCTGTCCGCAGGCCCCGTAGACCTCCAGGCACGGTTGCAGCATTTTGATTATTTCCCACTATGGGGGAAGTATTTTGAATGTTTTTATATTTTATTAACCAGGGGGGGGGGGGTTTAGACATTGCGATACCAAACTTTATTTAATTATTTATTTTTATACGTGGTTCAGGTGGGTGACTTGAAAATTTATATTTTAAAAAAATATTCTTTAAAAAAAAATTTAAATTTTTCACTGGATCTTACTAAAAAAATATTGCACACCTGACTTGGACCCCTGCTAGGTTAGGCTACATCTGTCTGTCTGCTCTGCTGGTTGGCGGCTACTCTGCAGACGCAACCTGGGGATTGTAGCAGCGAAGACCAGATCCCTGTATAGGGGTTAAAGGGTGAAAACCTGCAATCCCTTAGACTCTGCTAACCAGAGTAGCTCAAGTCAAGTCCAACTGTCAGAAGCCCCATTGTAGACAGCGGCCAATGGCATTACAGTATTCCTAGAGAAACAAAAACAAATAGTGCTCTACAGAGGCCAAGAAAAATGAAGCCATCATGAATGAAGTTCAAAGAAATGGTTTCTGAATGAAGACCAAATAAATGGTTTCCAAGAGAGGCCTGAGAAATGGTGCCCAAGTGAGGACCAAAAATGGTGCCCAAGTGAGGACCAAGGAAATGATGCCCAAGAGAAGCCTAAGAAATTGTGCCCAAGTGAGGACCAAAAATGGTGCCCGAGTGAGGCCTAAAAAATGGTGGCCGAGTGATGACCAAAAATGGTGCCTGAGTGAGGACCAAGGAAATAGTGCCCAAGTGAGGCCTAAAAAATGGTGCCCGAGTGAGGACTTTATAAATGATGCCCAAGAGAGGCCTAAAAAATGGTGCCCAAGTTAGGACCAAAGAAATGGTGCCCGAGTGAGGACCAACGAAATGATGCCCAAGAGAGGCCTAAGAAATGGTGCCCAAGTGAGGACCAAAGAAATGGTGCCTGAGTGAGGACCAAGGAAATGGTGCCCAAGTGAGGACCAAGTAAATGGTGCTCAAGTGAGGACCAAGGAAATGGTGCCCAAGTGAGGACCAAAAATGGTGCCCGAGTGAGGACCAAAGAAATGGTGCCCGAGTGAGGACCAAAGAAATGGTGCCTGAGTGAGGACCAAAGAAATGGTGCCCAAGAGAGGCCTAAGATTTGGTGCCCAAGAGAGGCCAAAGAAATGGTGTCCGAGTGAGGACCAAAAATGGTGCCCAAGAGAGGACCAAAAATAAGGCCCGAAAGAGGACAAAAAATAAGGCCCGAAAAAGGACCAAAGAAATGGTGCCTGAGGGAGGACCAAAAATGGTGCCCAAGAGAGGCCAAAGAAATAGTGCCTGAAAGAGGACCAAAAAAATGGTGCCCAAAAGAGGACCAAAAATGGTGCCTCAGAGAGGACCAAAGAAAGGTGCCTGAAAGAGGACCAAAACTACGGCCCGAAAAAGGACCAAAGAAATGGTGCCCGAGAGTGGACCAAAAATGGTGCCCAAGAGAGGCAAAAGAAATGATGCCCGAAAGAGGACCAAAAATAGTGCCCAAGAGAGGCCTGAAAATGCAGAATGAATGACAACAAGCAGAGATCTAGGAAACTGTGATACAAAAAGAATATTGAACAATTCTCCAAGTCTTCATTATACAAACAATAACATTGTTCTCCCAATATTGGTCTGACAGTGGACAAGCCCTTTAAGTCTTCAGCAATTTTTTACGTTTGTTTTCTTGCCATCCCATTCACAAACAGAACTCACATTAACCCCTCGAGGTTACAACATTTTGGTTTTTTGTTTTTTTTCCCGGCCTTCCGTTACAGCTTTTTTATTTTTCCGTTCACAAAGTCGATTGAGGGCATTTTGTGGGATAAACTGGACATCATATTTAGTATCCACATAATGGGAAATGCCAAATGGCGATGGCGTGTCATTTTTGTTGGTGCCATTTTGGGGAGTTTTTGGCCTTTTGATCACTTTTGATTCAACTTTTTGTTGGCAAAACGGCAAAAACAACTATTCGGCCATGATGCTTTTTTCCCCCCACAGTCTTCACCATATGGGATAATATTTTTTATAATTTATTAGTAAAGGCCTGTTCAGACCCAGGGACACTGGACTTATTGTTTAATTATTCTTATACGTCACCTATGGCAGGGATTAGAATATTTAGGTGTAATCAAATTTTATTGAGGTTTTAAAATTTTAACAAGAAGTGAGAACCAATAAGAGATCTGAATTTATATATATATATATATATATATATATATATATATATATATATATATATGTGTTTTTTGGGGTTTTTTTGAGCCTTTTCTATCCCCCATCCCCTCAGGGGGCTTCAGTCATTGGATCACTTGTATTGTTCAGACAATATTGGAGCAAAAACTTTGCAGGTCTTGTAAGGGCTACGGAAAAACCAAGGAGACGTCTGAAGTAGAGGCTGGAACGCCAAGGGACAGTTCAGGTAGGACAGGTAGAGGGGCCCGCGGAATTGTCAAAAGGGACATTGAAGAAGATGTTGGAGCAGACACGGGAATTCCAGGAGGAGATCAGACATTAAGCTGGTAAGAATTTCCTGAAGAAGTTGGAGTCTCTAATGTAATTCTTTCCAGGTTGTAGAAGATGTCTCCCTGATGTAGGGATCGCCCGTGTAGCGTCATGGCCTGAGGACACAGTTACAGGGGAGCGGGTGAAGGTTTAACATGACTTGTTTCTAGTGTTGTTAGGGATTTGGAGGATGCTCGGGCCTGTTGTCGCTTTCTGCTCTCTGTGAGGTGCCTCATTTCCGTAGGCCACAGCCTCCGGAGCTCATGGCGACTGATGTCATACATGGCGGCCTGTACTGGTCTGTGGATACAAGAGACACTGACCAAAATCTCTGCTCACCTTCCCCATAGTCTTTCATTGCAGGAGCTGAACAACGTAGACTGTCCAGGAGATCGGAGACTGGAGGAGGACATGGAAACCCAATACAGTGCTGGTTAGTAGCCCCATCTCCCCCTATTCATCCATATTGGAAATGGGAGGTGTGAACGTGTTTTAACGGGTTATCCATCACCAAATCCATCCCAGTCGCCGCAGATAGATAGGTTAGGGTCACCTGAACCAGTGTTTCTCCTTGTGAATTGCCAACATGTCCCCGTTTTTGTCAATATGCACATTAGCTCTTTGGAAATGTTGGGGACGACCCTTTAAGACACGTTCCCAACTCCCACTTCTGTGGCTGCCACATATAAAGTTGTAGACTCTTCCAAATACTGTAATATGTGCAGATTTTCTGTCCAGATTCCACCGTCTCCTTGAACTACTGGATAGCCAAGAAGTGTAAGGACAGCGGCTATTATAGATTATCTTACTGATATAGTATTACCTATTTTTGTAGGTCAGCCTTGGCCATAGAAGGATCCCGGGTTGTGAACAGCACAGCAAAGCCAACGATCCAGAGACGATACTATGTATGGACTGCGATTCAGCCGGAGGAAGGACTAAAAGACCGTTCTCCAGTCCAAACGTTGCATCTATGGTACAGTACTATATACAGCCATAATGGAGAGATCTTCTGCTTATATCTCTGGTCTGGGGTTTTAGTTTCTAAAGATATTCCTTGTTCACTTCTTAGGTAGGAGGAACAAAGTGATGTAATGTGGAGGGCGCTGCATTACACATGGAGTGCAGGCGGTCAATGGTCAGTATACAACACTATACGATTACTATACTGGACACAACACTTATGAGGTTTTTTAGTACTGTTTCTATATGGTAGAAATGACAAATTCCCTTTATTGTGGGTCAGTACAAAATCAAACTTGTAAAGTTTTTGTTGTGTTTAAAAACAAACTTTAAAAATAGTTTTATAGTTTCGGATGTTGCAATCGCTAGGCTTACACAGTAGGTGCTGTCCATCAAGACTAATAATATATTTCATCTGGTTTTCAGACTTAGACCCAATCAAAAGCATCAGCTGAAGGACCCCCCCCCCCCCCTCTTTGGGGAAATGGAAGATCCCAGAGCTGGAGGAACCCTCTTCTGTGGGGAAATGGAAGATCCCAGAGCTGGAGGAACCCTCTTCTGTGGGGAAATGGAAGATCCCAGAGCTGGAGGAACCCTCCTCTGGGGGAAATGGAAGATCCCAGAGCGAGGACATAAAGCAGGTCCTGCAGAATCCATAGAGGGAGCCTATAAGATCCACCAGCCGCACTTCAGGATGTCTTGTGTTATCTGCGGCCGTGTCCTCGGGTTTCCATGTCCTACTGTCTGGAAGAGTTACCAAGAGCCATCCAACATTTAGAAGCTGGTCCTGCAGATAAGATCCACCAGCCCCATTGAAGGATGTCACGTGTCATCTGTGGCCATAACTTTAGATTCCAGAAGGGTCACGAAGATGTATCCAAGGAACAGACAACCCTCCAGAAACCAATGAAAAGAAACTCTTGTCCTTTACTTGGAGAGCCATGGTGAAGACTAGTAGGATGGTTGTTTCATGACAAGTCTCTAAAGAAGGCTGTCACTATCTATTCTATTGATAATAAAGTACGGTGAGAAATAGAATTTGTTATTATTATTATATACGAGGACAATTATTTCCCACCATTTGGTCTGCCCTTGTTGTGTCGTGCTAGGACTAATGATCACATTCCTGGTGGCCTAGAGCGGTAATAACTGTCAGGACACGGAGTCGCCGCGGTCTCCTTGCTGCGCGGCGCCTCCCCTGGAGACGTGTTAAGAGTTCTGTTGGTTGCGCTAGCCATCATAGGTTTTGGGTGTGTTTTTCTCTGCTGTTATTTAAACCCCACCCAGGCTTGTATCCTTGCCAGCCATTCACTTTGTGTTTCCTGGTCTCCTGCTCTGTCAGATATCCTGTCTGTGCATCTTTCAGTCTGTGTATTATTTGCTGTGTACCCGGCTCGTATTTGACTATTCTTTTGTCTTCTGATTCAGCACTTCATTCTGATATCCTGGTTTAACCCTCTTGCTCGTCTGACCTCGCCTTCTCTATTGTGTTCTCGCTGGGACTTGTTGTCCTCCCTGGTTCCATGCTATTTTGTCTTTTGTTTTGCATTGCATTTTACACTGTGCTTTCTGCTTAGGTGTGACCCTCGTTACTCCAGCCCCTAGCACTTTCAGGGCTTCCTCTGCCTTCACCCTAGCCGCCTGGACAGTAGCGTAGGAGTCACGGGAAGTGTACTCCAAGTAGGGAGTGCATTGGTCTGCCTCACCTCAGATATAACAGCATAGTTCTAGCCACAGGGCCTACGACCCCTTTTGTCATTAGTTGCACAGTTTTGCATCCCAGCTGTGTCATCTCGCACCGCCTAACCTTGACCCCAATCCTTACAATAACATTCAAGGTGCCCATGCACATAGCGATAACCAAACCCAAGACCCATAACTTTGTATAAAGACAAAAAGAGAAACACCGAGCGCCAAATATGGTGTAGTATTTTCACACGTGGATATTTTTCGTGTAGAAGACCAATTGGCCTCTTACCTTCTCATGTTGTGAAATGTCACAACATCAAATTAGACCAATAGTATTGACCGTGGTGGCAGCACCTGTCCCCCTTCTTGTGAACCTAGGTACACAGCTGTAGTAAAGGATAGAGTCCCGTAGGGTCAAAACCCAATCGGGCGTGGAGGTATAAGGGAAAGTGCGCACAAAACCAATGATCAGCTTATAAACTTCCAATAGGTTTATTCTTTAAAATACAAGCACAACGCGTTTCGGGCTATCCGCCCTTCTTCAGGTGCAATTAAAACTCGGCTGGCGACCCTCCGAGGTTGGTACCGAAAGGTATAGACGCCACCGCGTCTCTCCTATTGCTTTAAATAGTGTTCAGTCTTTCGCGGGCAGAGAGGTTCTGCATAGCCATGGCTGCTTGGGGAATCTGAGGGCTATATCCAACAGCCATCATATTTTGCACGTTTGGTTGCATTACAGGTAACATAGGAAAACGAGCTGTTTGTTGTTGCATTGGCATCAAACCTTGAGGAGATCCAATTCCAGTTGCCAGTGGAAACACAAAGCTTCCCCTGCCGCTGCCGGTTCCCCTGGACCTGGAGCCGGGTTGGATATAGCCCTCAGATTCCCCAAGCAGCCATGGCTATGCAGAACCTCTCTGCCCGCGAAAGACTGAACACTATTTAAAGCAATAGGAGAGACGCGGTGGCGTCTATACCTTTCGGTACCAACCTCGGAGGGTCGCCAGCCGAGTTTTAATTGCACCTGAAGAAGGGCGGATAGCCCGAAACGCGTTGTGCTTGTATTTTAAAGAATAAACCTATTGGAAGTTTATAAGCTGATCATTGGTTTTGTGCGCACTTTCCCTTATACCTCCACGCCCGATTGGGTTTTGACCCTACGGGACTCTATCCTTTACCATAACTTTGTATGACCCCTACACACGCCTGTGTATTATCATAGGTCCTTTTTGTTTTTCATAGCTCAGGACAAGTCTTTACACCTGCCTGTGCAGGAACAGCACAAGGATATCTTCCATGGGAAACATCTGTGCCATTTTTCTACAGACCCGTCTAAGGACATCTCCTCACACAGAGAACATAGAGGACTGGCATTAGTGATTGCTCCTTTGACCACCAGTTTGGCCAACAAGAAGGCACCCACTTGTCTGGAATCTGGATTTTTTTTCCTAAGGGAGGGTTCACACGGTGTAACGTGCCGCGTGATGTGGCATGTCTACGCCGCGGGACCCTTTACGGGCCGTATACGCTCCCAAAATCACGGCCGCAAACTAGCGCGGCGCATACGATCCCCGCTCCCATCAATGGGAGCATGTACGGCCTGCAAAGGGTCCCGCAGCGTAGACGTGCCACATCAAGCGGCACGTTACACCGTGTCAACCCTCGCTAAAAGTCACCGTACACCATCGCTAACAGAAATTACAGAAAAATTCCTCCCCCTCCTGTCCATGTTTGGTAATCCAAGTTACTACCAGAGTTGGATTTTATGGCTTTTCATTGGTCGTCCTACTTAAGGTAGACATTTGTAAGACAATGTTCAAGCATTGGCCTGTGGGCCATAGATCTCTGCTCAGATGACATAACATATTGTGAATCCCACATCTTTCTCCTCATCGCTTCGCTTTCACATAGACTTCCCTATTCACATCCCTCGTCATTTCAGTATCGACCCATTTGGCAGCACATCGCCCCGTGTGAACGGTACAGCGAAATAGGGGAGGAACAATCACAAACATGGACATTGGGTTTATTGTCTATTGGTGCTTGTCTTGTTCAGGACCGGATCGCAGAAAGTGGCTGAATTTAGTTTGTGAGCTTAAAATTTGATAAAAAAATAAAATAAATCACATTAGCAGGAAATTAATAGTGTGAACAGAGCCGTATCCAGAGCTTTATCTCCAGATATCAGGCTCAGTCCATATACACATTTCATCTCAGTACACGAATCACCGGCCAGGCTTGGTTGTATCTCCAGCTTATTGTACTGTACGTATAGAGCGCCCCCACCTGGTCATCTGCAAACAGCGGGGAATCTCAGACATCTCACGCTCTGCCCCACAAGAAGCTTTGTGCTCATAGCAAAGATTCATGACAGTTCTCTAAATCTACTTCATAGGCTACAATCACATCAACGATTGAGTCTCCAGCAATCCCAGATGAAAAAGTCAGAGATGTATGTGAAAAAATAATGGACAACTGACATGCCCTATTAAGGTCCATTGGGATCCATTGTTGTCCGTCTGACCAGAAGGACAGAGACGACCTTGCGGGTGTGAGGGTGCCCTTACTCCCTAAAGTGGTCGAGGACTTCAGAATCACTGTCACTAGTCTACACTTATAGCGGCTCCCAAAATACAATATTGTCCTCCAGCTTTGCTATCGTGATTTGGTTGCCATAACAATTGATGTGGCCCCGGACACTCGTTTTCAAATATTTAGGTCTTCTGTTTACAGGCCTGAATCCATCCAAGCCTCTGCCCATCAGATACTTTACTTTCTGCCTGGAACAACCGCCTGGCACAACATTCTCAAGCACAAGTACCTGGCTCCTCGTTCCTCTGCATTCACATATAAATGATTCTACGAGTATGTCTCTACACCCAGGGGATAAGATCTCAAGACATCTGATGCAGTGTGGACCCCATAGGTGGCCCTAAGCCTCACTGACGTTTGGGGACCTCAACCACACAACTCACTGTCATGGCTTCCATCCTGACTATTCATGGTCAACAGGACTCCAAAACCTGCCCGCGCCATAAATTATTACTAAAGAAATATGCAAAATGAAAAAAGAAAACTTGGCAGCCCTTACGGCCATTTTCTTCTATCAAGTGCAAAATACAAAGCAAGTTTATTACACTTACTTATATAGAGCCATCAAATACTACGTTACTGTACAGAGATATTGTGAAGTTCCTTCTCTCGTCACCATTGTGGTCACAGACTGCTCTGGCTGGGCACAGAGATCTCACTGAGGCTGTATGTGGCCTCCTGCACTATGGTAGCCGGCGTCTACACTGAAGGACAATTGGAATCCTTGTTGTGATCACCTGAGGTGCGGAGGCTGGAGGGATTCCTACTGGAAGACTGAGGCCAGAGCCATAAAGTCCAACCTACACCACATGAGGCTTATTTGTGTATTAGAGGGTCTTTGCCAGGGATTGCCTACCCTCACTATAAATGAGGTGTAAACCTCAGCAAAGGCAAGGCCTATCAAAAGTTGGGTGAAGAGAAATGCTCCAATATTTCACATTCTAAGCTTTCTGACCTCGTATGTTTCCTAAGTTGAGTGCTCATAGTTTGTAATATATGCATAGAAAAGAACAGAAACATCGGGTGCAAGGGGGAGACATTGAGCCCCTTTTACTTGCCGCCCCCTATAGCTCGCAGATTTGCAAATTTTTAACACCAAGTAGGAGAAATCGTGAGCAAAGAAAAAACCCAAATCTGTTGTAACAAACCCAACCCTGTACCCAGCACCATGAGCAGACGCACCATCAACCTCGTAACGGGGTTTTATTAGATCACCATACAGGTAATAGATATAAAATATTAGACAAAAATCATAGAAAACGGTCCATAAAATCATCGCCGGTGGCGGAATCTCCAGCTCAATCGGTTAAAGCTCCTGAGGGGAGCCGGGACATCCAGAACCATGTGATTGCCCAGAGAGGCCGATGTCCATGTGTAGGGCACCTTACAACTACAGCGTGCCATCTGCCAGGTGTGATTGTTGATGCTCCACAAGATGCGAAAATTAATAAAATATTCTCCGCATTCTGGGCAGAGGGACAGTTTATTTTCGGTGCCGAAAGAGGTCGGAGCTGGTGATGAAGCCCTTGCCACAAGAACAGCAGGTGAATGGCTTCTCCCTCATGTGGATCCTCTCATGGTTAACCAGGTTGGACCTTGATGCAAAACATTTTCCGCATTCTTGGCATGGGAACGGCTTCTCTCATGTGTGGATCCTCTAGTGTTTGATGAGGTTGGATTTCATTCCGAAACGCTTCTCGCAAACCGAGCAAGAAAATGGCTTCTCTCCGGTGTGAATCCGCTGATGTTTGACAAGGTTGGACTTTATCCCAAAACACTTTCCACAGTCGAGGCAGGTGAAGGGCTTCTCGCCATTGTGGGCCTTCACATGCTTTACAAGGTTGGCCTTCATGGCGAAACATTTCTCACAGTCAGAGCAGGAGAAGGTCTTGTCCCCGGTGTGGATGCTCTGATGGGTCTCCAGAATAGACTGGTTGGAGAAAGACAATCTGCACTCCGAGCACTGGAAGGATTTCTTGCCAGTGTGAATACGTTCATGGGCCTGGAAAACGGCTTCAATGGAAAAGCTTTTGTCACATTTCAGACAGTACAAGAACTTTTCTTGGGTTCCCAGTGGGATGACGATCTGAGGATTACAAGGATACGACTTCTCACAGTCACAGCACAGATACAGGTTCTCCCCATTGTCGTCCTTCTGGTCGGAGGACCTGCCCTGATACTTAAACCACTTCCCACACAAGGAGCACAGACACACGTCTCGATCTGTGGATACCGGACTGGGGGACTTGAAGGAGCATTGGAGAAATTGTGATCATTTTCTTCACAATCTGGAAATAACAAAGAAGATCTGATAAATCTGCTGGATACTTGTGCGTTACAGATAGAAGTGCTCGTGTTCTCTGTCTGGGCTCCATACATTCACCAAATATGACTATATATATGTCAATAGTCCAGACTCCGGTTAGAGTCCCCATGGAGACCCCCCGGACGGAATACAATCACAATTGTAAGCGATGTGCTGGAAAAGCGCAAGGACCCCATAGACCAGAGGTACGGAAAGTACGGCTCTCCAGCTGTTACAAAACTACAACTCCCAGCATGCACACTTGCTCTGCTGTTCTTGGAACTCCGATGGAAGTGAATGGAGCAAGATGGGAGTTGAATGGGAGTGAATGGAGCATGATGGGAGTTGTAGTTTCACAGCAGCTGGAGTTCCGAAGGCTCCCTATCCTTGCCATAGACTATAATGCGCTCCGTGTGCTTTCTGCGCACAAATGATTCTATCTATAGTATAGATTCTATATGTCTGGCCCCGGTAAACGGCTCAGTGTGTTCTGTAATATCTGTGACTCTCCTGACCTGCACATGGGTGTTATTTTGGCCTCCTCCGCCCCTCGTTCCTGAGGTATATTCTCCAGGTTGCTGACATGAGAATCTCTCCGGGGTGTTCTCTCCGCTGGACTCATCTGTCAGAAGACATACAGTAGTATATATAGGACATACGTGACACATCACATGGTAATAGGCGATACGAGGGGAGTCGATGGGTCCTGGAGAAGGTCCTTGATGCGCCCCCACCAGTCACACAGACTGACCCTGCGGCTCTTCTATGCAGCTCTCATTCCGCTCTAGACTTCTTCACTGCCCAGAAATTTGCAAATCTGTAGAGATGAGCGAACGCCGTTTGATCGAATAGGTATTCGATCAAATATCATGGCATTCGATGTATTCGTTCACAATCGAATACAAGGCCGCATATGCAGTAAAAATTTGTGTCCCCTCCCACCTTCCCTGGCGCGTTTTTTGCACCAATAACTGTGAGGGCAGGTGGGACAGGAACTACGACAACGGAGGCAGTGAAAAAAATTGAAAAAACCCATTCGCTGCCGAGAACATGTGACCTCCCATTCATAAGAACGGCCGCCGCCCTATTCGCCATTTTTGCGGTCAGACATAGGGAGAGAAACATATCTGCTGAGGGCTAGATAGCGATTAGCTTCAGATAGGCAGGGAAGTAGTAATAAAGAAAACCAACAGCTCTTCTCAGAGCTATACACTGTAGGGACATCATATATAAACAAACATGGTAAGTAGGGAAAAGGAAACTGTATCAATGCATCATGCATATCCCCTAATAGGGCCCAACATAGGATCCTGAGTTCAAATAACAGACCTATACCAAGAAAAGAGATATCTTATTCGGTGACAATCCCGCTACCATCAATAATGTTAGCTTAGATAATACACAGGAGTTACAGACCAAAATTAAAAATGCCCTCCACAAAAGGATGAAGATCTGGTGGAATAAGGCATTTTTAGAAAACTATATTAAGAAAAACCTTATCCCCAGAGGACTTAGGGTGCAGGTGTTCCCCTCATTTCCAATTGATAGTACAGATTTTACTGACAAATGGGAATCTGCCTGTAGTGAGTGCTCATTGCGATTTATGCAACTGTTAATTGAATATAATGGCACGTCACTTGAAACACTCGATAAGGATATTGAATCCATACACATAGCTTTGAAAACCCAAATGTCCCCCGAGTCATATACTCTGTTTAACAAAACTTTAGATGACCAATTCCCTATATGGGGAAAGGACATATCTGAGACTAAAACTCGTAAATTGAACCGTGACATAAAGGATTTTCAGTTGAAACAAGTGTACAGGTGGCATAAAAAACAACCACCGTCATTGAATAAATCTTCGTCATTGTCCTCATTATCCTCACTAGAAGAGTCCAAATCATCTACTTCAGACGTTCAATCAAGACTCAATTCTTTCAAGCGCAAGAAAACGCATATGCGCACCCCTTCCAAACGTCGTCCTGATACAAGACACTTCAGGAGACATAATGAATTACAGGTAATCAATTTGTCCAAATACCATCTCAGCCCTACTGACATTTCCGTTTTGCAAAAAGGCCTTACTTTTGTCCCTAGTGCACGCTTTGACAAGTTCGCGGCCATAAAGGATTTACACCTTTTTGGGAGGTCCCTGATTTTTAAAAAAATCTATGAGGGGAAAACAGATAATTTGTCCACTCCTAATGTGAGTGATGACTTCATAATCATTCACATTACAAGAACAACAAGCTATTGCTACTCTTGAAGAGTTGGGTGAATTAACCCAATCTTCCTTATCTGAAACACAAGGCTCTATGGTCCCTCCTAATTTACGCCTTAAATCTAAAAGATTCCCTCCCCTTTCCATATGTCCGGCCGTGGACTTGTTTGTGAAGCTCGTCACTCGGGAGTTTGAAAAAATTCCGAATAACATATATCATGATAATTTGACGCAAGCTGAACGTGCCAGCCTTGTGTCACTGGGCCAGCTACCTGATGTGGTGATTAAACCCGCCGATAAAGGCGGTAATGTGGCAGTCTGGCCCAGTGACACGTATGAGGCTGAAGCCTTTCGGCAACTTAGGTCACCAGGACACTATAGGAAACTTACCTTTAACCCTTTGGTCTCTTATAGTAGTGAACTACATAACATTCTTCAAGCTGCTCTGAACGAGGGAATTATCACCAATTAACTTTTTAAATCTTTGATCGTCGAGGAACCAACTATTCCGACGCTTTATTTACTCCCCAAGATCCATAAAAACAAGCAGGTTCCACCTGGTCGACCGATTATTGCTGGCACTAATAGACCATTTGATAAGGTGTGTAAATTTATTGATTCCCATCTTAAAAAGTTAGTTGAGACCTTACCGTCATATCTTCGTGACACTAGCGATTTACTCAAACATATTGATGGCCTTCCCCTTGAGAATGATTCCATGCTGGTTTGCTGTGATGTAGAATCACTTTATACCTCCATCAGGCATGAAGATGGCTTGAGGGCGGTGAAGTTTTTCTTGGATTGTAGCAATATCTCTCCCCCACTGGGGCAGCTGCTGCTGACACTGTTAGAATTTATTCTTACACATAATTTTTTTGTATTCAAAGGGTCCTTCTACCTACAGCTCCAGGGAACAGCGATGGGGGCGGCTTGTGCCCCATCGTATGCCAACTTGTTCCTGGGGCTGTGGGAGAGGGACCTCACCCTACACGATCGGGGGTCGGAAATGGGCCGCATCCTTTTCTGGATGCGGTACATTGACGACATCCTGATCGTCTGGGGTGGTAATGAGCAGCAGCTGTCCCAGTACATTACGGAGCTCAATTCCAATACTAGAAACATTCACCTTACCTTTAAGTATAGTTATTCCCACATAGACTTTTTAGATGTGGGGATATATTGTGATCACAATCGTGTTTTGCAGATACATTGGTGAACTCACTATTACATGCAACATCCTCACATCCGGTACAGACTATCAATGCCATTCCCATTGGGCAGTTTTTACGTATGAGACGCATCTGTTCTTCAGATGAAACTTTCGAATACCATTCAAACGATTTGAAAGAAAGATTTCGGTCCAGGAGTTACAGCAATCGAGCCATTAAAAGGGCTTATTCTAGAGCTAAATCCACTTCACACCAATCACGAATTCATTCCACAGACAATACTTTGAAGAGATCCAATCAATCTAACATGGTACGTTTTGTTACTAATTATCACTCTCATTGGCAACTTATGCGCAATGCCCTTAATAAGTTTTGGCCAATCTTACTAGGTGATCCAGTTATTGAGAAATGCATCACTCCGTACCCATGTATTGGAGCCCGACGTGGTCGTAATTTACGTGATCTTCTGGTCCAGAGCCTCTATACTCCTCAGGAACGTCACATTTTTGGAGCGTCCGCACCTAAACATGAGTCCATCCCATGTAATCGCTGTGTAGCATGCCCTAATTTGATGAGATCATCCACGTTTACGTTGACGGTAAGAGAACTTATCAAATCCGTCACTGTATTACATACACCTCTAAGAATGTTGTTTACTATGCCACTTGTCCTTGCTCAATGATATACATTGGCCTAACAACACGTGAGCTCAAAGTCTGGATACGTGAACACGTTAGGGACATAAAAGCCACATTGGGGTATCGGCATGATACCTACAAATGTTAGGGGAGGTAATATTAAACGTCGACTTGCTCAATGCGAGGCTAGATGGATATATACGTTGGGAACTCTTGCACCCCATGGCCTGAACGAATCTCTTAATTATGGAGTATTTTTATAACTCCTGTGTATTGATCTATTTTATTGGTGTGTTGGTTTAGTGTTGTCTAGTCTTGTGCCTAATATCTTTGTTTTGTATTTTTTATTTCTTATGCTTTTTTATTATTTGTTTATGTTCCTTTGTATTTGTTATGTTGGTCTAGATATGTTTATACTTACCTGTGTGTTTTTTGGCTCCCCTTAGTTTATTGGTCTACTCACGTTGACTACTCTGATATTATAATATTACTGGCAACTGACAACGCACATCTACTTACCTTGTCTCCTATGGGAAGAGGTGATATTTGGGATCCTTTGGTTTTCCATCTACGAATATTTTTTGCCCTTGGACCTACGGACGTCTGGACCTATGGATATTCTCCTACATCATTTCCTTACAAGAGAAAATAAAAAAGGGGGGGGAAAATGAAAAAAGAAAAAAAGAAATAATGTTTTTAGCCAATTGGAATTATGCAGATTTCTGATAGGTTTATCATAATATTCTTCATTGGTTTACTTGAATCATTATACATTTTTCTCATTTATATTCAGTCTCTTTTCTTTTGTCTGTTCTTTCACCTTATCACCCTCACTTTCCTCACCATTCTTTCACCTCTTTAGTCTTTTGCAATATTTTTTGGGCTTTTATTATCTTTCCCTTTGCTTGGGATTTATTCTCCTAGACATTTATAATTATACATGCACTTATTTCTCTATGTCAACCACTGTTTTGCATAAAATTCTATCCTGTTAGTTATGGATATGATTACCCCTTGTTTAGTAGTTGCTCTTCCTTTCTTCTATATTTGATATATTCAGCTTGACCATATGTTTGTTTCGATCGTAATTGGCTCGGCACATTCATGTATACTCTATGTGTTGGTGGGCTGGGTTGCCGTGCCCGCGTCACCACGTGCTAGCCTTACGCACGCCCGTAGTGTGGGCAGACTCATTATCCAAGGAGACGTCCTCTGTTCCCCCTCCCCTTTGGGGACATAATTGCATGTTTTATTATTGCATTTTAGATTTAGGTGGATCGTAGTAGTTATGATGTTTATGCATTACCTAGTGGGATATGCTTTTTACAGTTTTGGCATCCCGCTGCAGTTTTCATCTTTGACCCGATGAAACCATGTGATCGGTATGCTTACATTCATTGGTTGCCTTTTATTGCTACTCATATTGAAATCACGTGACCTATACCAACACTCCTATTGGTGGGAGCTCTCTTTTTATATTCCGACTCCTCAACCTAATTCCATCCCCCGGAAGAAGGCTGTTGTGCCGAAACGCGCATCGGGGACGTGTGGGCACATATAGCTGGGCAAATACTTGTTCTTGACTTCATGGGTAAGCTCATCTTCTACTCCCTATACTTGGCCACTTTGGTATGCTTTCCAGTAGATTGTGAATTATTGTGATCTATACTCCGTTTCTTCCGGATGTTAGGTAACACTTGTGGCGTAAAAGGTATTACAGGTATTTGACCTCAGCACTTTATTTACACTTTTCTTCGTATTATACTGGGTCTGTGCTTAGGTTATATCATACTTACCCCACTAGAGGGAGTTCCAACACTACTTTTTGGATGACCCTGCACTTTGTGCAGTAATATCTTTGTACATTGACATCTATTGCCCTTACAAGTGATTATCGTTCACATGAACCTCTTAGCAGTCTTTATATATGCGTTTGTACCTTTTTTCCTTCTGATGGTGCTCTTACCAATATTATACTGCTCATGTGTCCACGGCCATTTGATGGTAATTGGTGATTACTCACCTTTTATTAATGTTATATGTTCCTGTTGGTGTTTAATAAAATTTATATTTTTGTACGTTATTCCTGTAGTTCTTTTTTCTTGGTATAGGACTGTAGGGACATCAGTCCAGCTTTCCCCGGACGGTGGAAAACAGGGATACACAACAGATACAACAGCTTTCATTGGCTGTCCGCACACAGAATAACCAGAATCCACAGCAATTACAAGTTCATATCGCTGGTAAAAGCCTTGAATTTTTTTTTTTTTTTTTAATTTTTTTTTTTTTGGGGGGGGGGGGGGCTGAAACAGCAGCAATCCACAGCAATTACAAGTTCATATAGCTGGAAAAAACCTTGAATTTTTTTTTTTTTTTTTTTTGGGGGGGGGGGGGGGCTGAAACATAGCATCAATCCACAGCAATTACAAGTTCATATAGCTGGAAAAAGCTTTGAATTTTGGGGGGCCTGAAACATAGCATCAATCCACAGCAATTACAAGTTCATATAGCTGGAAAAAGCCTTGAATTTGGGGGGGGGGGGCTGAAACATAGCAGCAATCCACAGCAATTACAAGTTCATATAGCTGGAAAAAGCCTTGAATTTTTTTTTATTTTTTTTTTGGGGGGGGGGGGGGGCTGAAACATAGCATCAATCCACAGCAATTACAAGTTCATATAGCTGGAAAAAGCTTTGAATTTTGGGGGGCCTGAAACATAGCATCAATCCACAGCAATTACAAGTTCATATCGCTGGAAAAAGCCTTGAATTTTGGGGGGGCCTGAAAAAAAGTAGCAATCCACTGCATTTACAAGTTCATATAGCTGAAAAAATACCTTAAATTTTGTTGTTTCTTGAAAAATAGCAGCAATCCACTGCAGTTACTTTTTGCTATATACATGCAAAGCATCTTTTCAGGCTGTGTAACCCCAAAACAAGGATACAGAGCAATTAGGTCAGGCTATATACACTCAATCCAGATATCCAGGGGGTGTACCCCCAAAACCTAGGTGGGAGACACAGAAATTCAGTCAGACTATGTCCATCAATCCAGATATCCAGGGTGTGTAACCCCAAATCCTAGGTGGTAGAGACAGAATTTCAGTCAGGCTATGTCCGCTCTTTTCAGTTTTTTACGGTGTGTAACCCCAAAACCTAGGTGAGAGACCCAGAAATTCAGTCAGGCTATATCAACTCAATCCAATTTTTTTGTTCAATCCAGTATTGTTTGCACTCCATGTGAACTATGCCTTTGTCTCTTGAAAAGCAACCCAACATGAAGTCAGACATGTGTGCCAGTGTGTTACTTGGCATGCCTTTGCTGCCCCCAAACTGTAAGGGTCACTCTCCATTTCCTCCATTTTCCACTCCCCTTCACACCATCTGTGGTGAAGCAATGGGATGCACTGAAGTGCACCCTCAAGCCTTGTATGGGACAGTGACATCAAATGCCACTCCATCCCCCTTGTCTTCCTCCGCCAGCCAACGGTGCGAAGATGAGAGGAGTGTGCTCGGAATGTTTTCTGCCTAGCAGAGGCTAGTTCTCACTTACCAAAATGGCCTCACTTTGACCAGTATATCAGGCACAATGGTGTAGGTTTCAAAGAACCTCTGCACAAACAAGTTGAAAACGTGGGCCATGTGTGGACCGTGTTTGTGTCTGGCAAGCTCCAGATCTGCTGCCAGGTTCCGGCCATTATCACATACGCAAAAATGCCTGGCCCCAGGTGCAGCGGGGAAAACCACATTGCCATCTCAGCCAGGATGGCATCCCTGATCTCGGAGGCAGTGTGCTGTCTGTCCCCCAAGTTGATGAGCTTCAGCACGCCCTGCTGACATCTCCCCACGCCAGTGTTACAGCGTTTACCGCTTGTAGCTGGGGTGGAGGTTTCAGCATAGTAGGCTTTCAGTTAACTCCTGCCATTAATTTTGGGCTGGGAGAGGAGATAGGCCACCCCAGTTTGCACCCCGGGCCCAGACTCCACTACATTCACCCTGCCTGTCATTAAAGATAGGCAGCATCCCTGACCACAGGCACTTGTCCATGCATCGGTGGTCAAGTGGACCTTGCAGCAAAGTGCGGAGCTCTGGGCCCGACTAATGTTATGGGACACGTGCAAGCGCAAGGCAGGGACAGCACACCAAAAGAAGTAGTAACGGCTAGGCCCAGCATAGGGAGGTGCCCCAGCTGCCATCTGGTGATGGAAGGCCTGGGTATCCAGAAGCATAAACGCCAACATCTCCAGGGCCAGCAGTTTTGAGATGAGGCCGCTAAAGGCTTGGGCATGTGGGTGGCTTGTGCTGTACTTCTGCCTGCAATGAAACACCTGGGAGATGGGGAGTGGCTGGGAAGAGGCGCATGATGGTGCAGGCCAAAAGGGCGGATGAGGGTGAACTCCCCAATGTGTCAGAGACAGATGTGTAGGTGTCCTTGCATCATATCCTTGCACCATACTTGGCTGGATTGCACTTTCATTTAGTGCCAAAAAGTGGTCAAAACAGCGATCTCTCAGCTAATCCTGTTACACTGTCCATTGCCAACTGCAGCACTGAAGTTACTATCTGTGTAAGTGGTACAACTTGTTTCTCTGCATTTAGTCATGCTGGATTCTATGGTAGCTGCCTACAGTTGGTTGTTCCAGGGTTCTCTTAACACTAATTGCCAAGGGAGCTCAGATGTGTGTTTCAGAACTGAGGACACCACCTCTGAGATCCCAAGGAAGTTGATAAGAGATGTGTATTGAAGAAAAACTGATGAGAAAATAAGTGTAGGGCACAGAGGGATCGGAGAGGACAGAGCTGGGGTCGGCCAGGTACTCCCACAACATGTGCCTATACTTGTCCCTCCTGGTGACACTAGGCCCCTCAGTGGCGGTAATTTGGTCAGGGGGGGGCATTAACATGTCCCAGACCTAGGAATAAGTCTTGCAACAGGGTAGAGTTTTGCATGCCTTTGTCTCTAGTCACCATTTTTGCTGCTTAGCTTCCCTCCACATCTACACTGCTTTCGCCCCTAGACATCACCCCAGTTTATGCCTCTGTTTCTATCCACCTTTTTCGTTGATTTAGCTTCCCTCCACATCTACACTGCTTTTGCCCCTAGACATCACCCCAGTTTATGCCTGTTTCTAGCCACCTTTTTTTTTTATTTAGCTTCCCTCCACATCTACACTGCTTTCACCCCTAGACCCCAGTTTATGCCTCTGTTTCTAGCCACCTTTTTTGTTGATTTAGCTTCCCTCCACATCTACACTGCTTTCGTCCCCAAACATCACCCCAGTTTATGCCTCTGTTTCTAGCCACCTTTTTTGTTGATTTAGCTTCCCTCCACATCTACACAGCTTTCGCCCCTAGACATCACCACTATTCATGTCGGGTCGGTGGCCTCGTCGTCCACCAACTCCTCTTCCAATTGCTCACTGTCCCCTTACTGTAAACTGCACATAATCACAGCTCACGCCTGGTCTGCGTTGTACCCTGCACCCTGCTAAACGCAGCTGCCATATCTGGAGTTGTGATGAGCGCATGCTAATGTTTCGTGTCCAGTGGAAAGGATGGGATAGGATTTCACATAAGTCTGCCACCCATGGAAACTCATGGTGCAGAAACTGCAGGAGCTGACTCTGAGGAACCCTTGGGTTTTGGACATGGTACTCCATCAAGGGTCTCTGCTGCTCACACACTCTACTCAACATGTGGTACGTCAAGTACCTGCATATGGGGACGTCGCAGATCAGCTGGTGTTCTGGCAGATGGAGGCGTTGCTGGAGGCTTCGGAGGCTAGCAGCAGCTCCTGTACACTTGCGAAAGTGGGCGCACAAGCATCGCACTTTCACCAGCAGCTCGTGTACATTTGGGTATGTTTTCCAAAACGTTGCACCACTAAGTTAGACGTGGACCAGGCATTCAACGTGTTAGAGGCTGGAAAGCTCCAGAGCCACTACCAGGTTCCTGCCGTTATCACACAAGACAAACATGCCTGGCCCCAGGTGTAGCAGGGAAAAAATACATTGCCATCTCAGCCAGGATGGCATCCCTGACCTCGGAGGCAGTGTGCTGTCTGTCCCCCAAGCTGTTGAGCTTCAGCGCGGCCTGCTGAAGTCTCCTCACACCAGTAGCTGGGGTCGATTCAATGGCGGAGGAGGGTGGTGTTTCAGCACTCCTGCCAGCAATATTGAGCGGGGGAGACAAAGCAGGCCACCACAGTTTGCGACCCGGTCCCAGCCTCAAATAAATTCATCCAGGCTCACATTAAGGGCCATAAAAGTGAATTTTGGAAGGTCTTACCACATTACACACACACACACACACACACACATCCACAATGACAGTTCAGGGTGGGGGACTGAAGGATTTCCCTCCCATTGTCTATTCCATCTGTGGTTGTCGTGGGCAACGTGATTTAAAGGGGTGCTTGTTAATGTTTTTTGAGCTTAAATTTGGGTTTGTGTCCATCCATTTGGGGAGTAAAGAAGGTTTGCAGGTATTTTCCCACTTTGATAGAGGTGTTTTTGAGTGTGGGAAAGTGTGTAGTTGATAGACTGTGATGTTGGGGTAAAAACAGTGACTTTGGCGTGTTAGATGCCCCCAGGCATGCTTCCCCTGCTGTCCCAGTTGCATTTTAGAGGTGTTGGCATCATTTGCTGAGGTGTCATAGTGGACTTGGTGACCCTCCTGAGTCGAATGGTGGGATCCCCTGAAATGAAGCATTTTCTCCCATAGACTATAATGGGGGTTCGATATTCGTTCGAAAAGTCGAAATATTGAGATGCTATTCGAAACGAATAACAAACATTGAATATTTTACTGTCCGCTCATCTCTACAAATCTGCAAAAATAGAACCAGCTGCAGCCTTGGAGTAGGCTATGGGCTATGTTATTGGAAAAGGGGTAATAAACCCCCAAGTCAATAAGGTGGAGGCAATACAAAACTGGCCAAGACCACTGACCAAGAAGCAAGTTAGAGTGTTTCTTGGCATTGCTGGCTACTACCGGAGGTTTGTGACAAACTTTGCCTCTATTGCAGCTCCTCTCACTGACCTGAAGCAAGGTGGGAAGTCAGTGATGATCCACTGGACACCAGAGGCAGAGGAGGCGTTCCAGAAGCTAAAGTTAGCTCTTTGCCAGCAGCCAGTGCTGATATCCCCTGACTTTAAAAAAAAGAGTTCTTGGTGCAGACAGATGCCTCAAATGCAGGTCTAGGAGCGGTGCTGTCCCAGGTTGTAAATGGTGAGGAGCATCCAGTGATGTACCTGAGCAGGAAGCTGTCCCCTGCAGAGAAAAACTACGCCATTGTGGAAAGGGAATGCTTGGCCATTAAGTGGGCACTGGATGCCCTGAGGTACTACCTCCTGGAGAGAAAGTTTAAATTGATCACTGACCATGCTGCCCCTTACATGGATGAAAATGAATAAGGACAGAAATGCTAGGGCGACCCGATAGTTCCCTGTCTCTGCAAAATTTTGAGTTTGATGTTTCGATGATAGTTCAGTGACCATCAAACTTAACTGAACTTGAATTGTTTTTGTAAAGAGGAATGGTCCAAAATCCCTTCATCCAGGAACTGATTAAAAGCTACAGGAAGCGACTAGAGGCAAAAGGGAGGATTTACTAAATATTAATGTCACTTTTCTGTTGAGGTGCCCATACTTTTGCACCGGTCAAATTTTGGTTTAATGCATATTGCACATTTTCTGTTAGTACAATAAACCTCATTGCAATCCTGAAATATTACTGTGTCATCAGTTTTAGATATATCAGACTGACATGGCTGCTGCAACCACCAAAATATTTAGAACTAAAAATGATGAAGATTAATAGGGGTGCCCAAACTTTTTCATAGGACTGTATGTGAGACATATGGAGGTACTGATGGGGTTAACTGCTATTAATATGAGGCACATGGAGTTACTAAACTGAAATGCACCTGACCAGACTTTTTATCCACAATTGTGGATAAAAGTATGGACTATTATATTTCAATGGTCCCGTACATGCGGCCATTGTTTTTGCGGCCATGTGTCCGGGCCAAATTGTAGAGCTGCAAATTATATGGAGCAGGGTCCTATAGCTGTCCTATACCTAGACCTTTCATGTCCTCAGAGATGGGTGGTATTATATATATTACTAGCTGGTACCCGTGACTTCATCTGCGGGTTGGCGGTGGGGCTGAACCGATGATATTTCTTGTCCCCCTATCTGTGCCCCCAGTCTAGTTCATCTGGCCCCAGTATCTTGTCCCCCCATCTCTGCCCCCAGCTTCATGTCCCCCCCTTCTCTGCCCCCCAGTCTCATGTTCCCCCCATCTCTGCCCCCAGTGTCTTCCCCCCCATCTCTGCCCCCCCAGTCTCATGTCCCCCCCATCTCTGCCCTCCAGTCTCATGTCCTCCCCCGTCTCTGCCCCCAGTTTCCCCCCATCTCTGCCCCTCCAGTCTCATGTCCCCCCATCTCTGCCCCCAGTGTCTTCCCCCCCATCTCTGCCCTCCAGTCTCATGTTCCCCCCATCTCTGCCCCCCAGTTTCTTCTCACCCCATCTCTGCCCCCAGCTTCATGTCCCCCCTTCTCTGCCCCCAGTCCACTTCATCTGCCATTTTCTTGTCCCCACATCTGTGCCCCCAGTTTCTTCCCCCCCATCTCTGCCCTCCAGTCTCACGTTCCCCCATCTCTGCCCCCAGTGTCTTCCCCCCCAGTCTCATGTCCCCTCCATCTCTGCCCCAATGTCTTCCCCCCCATCTCTGCCCCGCAGTCTCATGTCCCCTCCATCTCTGCCCCCAGTCTCTTCCCCCCCATCTCTGCCCCCCAGTCTCATGTCCCCTCCATCTCTGCCCCCAGTTTCCCCCCGCATCTCTGCCCTCCAGTCTCATGTTCCCCCATCTCTGCCCCCAGTGTCTCCCCCATCTCTGCCCCCCAGTCTCATGTCCCCTCCATCTCTGCCCCCAGTGTCTTCCCCCCATCTCTGCCCCCCAGTCTCATGTCCCCCCGATCTCTGCCCCCCATTGTCTTCCCCCCATCTCTGCCCCCCAGTCTCATGTCCCCTCCATCTCTGCCCCCATTGTCTTCCCCCCATCTCTGCCCCCCAGTCTCATGTCCCCCCCCATCTCTGCCCCTCCAATTTCCCCCCCATCTCTGCCCTCCAGTCTCATGTTCCCCCATCTCTGCCCCCAGTGTCTTCCCCTCCATCTCTGCCCCCCAGTCTCATGTTCCCCCCATCTCTGCCCCCAGTGTCTTCCCCCCCATCTCTGCCCCCCAGTCTCATGTCCCCCCCATCTCTGCCCTCCAGTCTCATGTCCTCCCCGTCTCTGCCCCCAGTTTCCCCCCATCTCTGCCCTCCAGTCTCATGTTCCCCCATCTCTGCCCCAGTGTCTTCCCCCCCATCTCTGCCCTCCAGTGTCATGTTCCCCCCCATCTCTGCCCCCAGTGTCTTCCCCCCCCATCTCTGCCCTCCAGTCTCATGTTCCCCCCATCTCTGCCCCCAGTGTCTTCCCCCCCATCTCTGCCCTCCAGTCTCATGTTCCCCCCCATCTCTGCCCCCAGTGTCTCCCCCCCCATCTCTGCCCCCAGTGTCTTCCCCCCCATCTCTGCCCTCCAGTCTCATGTCCCCCCCATCTCTGCCCCTCCAGTCTCATGTCCTCACCCGTCTCTGCCCCCAGTGTCTTCCCCCCAACTCTGCCCCCCAGTCTCATGTCCTCCCCGTCTCTGCCCCCAGTGTCTTCCCCCCAACTCTGCCCCCCAGTCTCATGCCCCTCCCCATCTCTGCCCCCAGTGTCTTCTCCCCATCTCTGCCCCCCAGTCTCATTTCTCCCCCATCTCTGCCCCCCAGTGTCTTCCCCCCTATCTCTGCCCCCCAGTCTCATGTCCCCCCCATCTGTGCCCCCCCAGTCTCATGTCCCCCCCGTCTCTGCCCCCAGTGTCTTCCCCCTATCTCTGCCCCCCAGTCTCATGTCCCCCCCATCTCTGCCCCCAGTGTCTCCCCCCCGTCTCTGCCCCCCAGTTTCTTCTCCCCATTTCTTCCCCCCAGTCTCATGTCCCCCCCATCTCTGCCCCCAGTGTCTCCCCCCCATCTCTGCCCCCCCAGTCTCATGTCCTCCCCGTCTCTGCCCCCAGTGTCTTCCCCCCAACTCTGCCCCCCAGTCTCATGTCCCTCCCATCTCTGCCCCCATTGTCTTCCCCCCATCTCTGCCCCCCAGTCTCATGTTCCCCCCATCTCTGCCCCCAGTGTCTTCCCCCCCATCTCTGCCCTCCAGTCTCATGTTCCCCCATCTCTGCCCCCAGTGTCTTCCCCTCCATCTCTGCCCCCCAGTCTCATGTTCCCCCCATCTCTGCCCCCAGTGTCTTCCCCCCCATCTCTGCCCCCCAGTCTCATGTCCCCCCCCATCTCTGCCCTCCAGTCTCATGTCCTCCCCGTCTCTGCCCCCAGTGTCTTCCCCCCCATCTCTGCCCTCCAGTCTCATGTTCCCCCCATCTCTGCCCCCCAGTGTCTTCCCCCCCATCTCTGCCCTCCAGTCTCATGTTCCCCCCATCTCTGCCCCCAGTGTCTTCCCCCCCATCTCTGCCCTCCAGTCTCATGTTCCCCCCATCTCTGCCCTCCAGTGTCTCCCCCCCCATCTCTGCCCCCAGTGTCTTCCCCCCCATCTCTGCCCTCCAGTCTCATGTCCCCCCCATCTCTGCCCTCCAGTCTCATGTCCTCCCCATCTCTGCCCCCCAGTGTCTTCCCCCCCATCTCTGCCCCTCCAGTCTCATGTTCCCCCCATCTCTGCCCCCAGTGTCTTCCCCCCCCATCTCTGCCTTCCAGTCTCATGTCCTCCCCGTCTCTGCCCCCAGTGTCTTCCCCCCAACTCTGCCCCCCAGTCTCATGTCCCCCCATCTCTGCCCCCAGTGTCTTCTCCCCCATCTCTGCCCCCAGTGTCTTCCCCCCCATCTCTGCCCCCCAGAGTCCCCCCATCTCTGCCCCCAGTGTCTTCTCCCCCATCTCTGACCCCAGTCTCATGCCCCCCCCATCTGTGCCCCCAGTGTCTTCTCCCCCATCTCTGCCCCCCAGTCTCATGTCCCCCCATCTGTGCCCCCAGTTTCCCCCCCCATCTCTGCCCCCCAGTCGCATGTCCTCCCCGTCTCTGCCCCCAGTGTCTCCCCCCCATCTCTGCCCCCAGTCGCATGTCCCTCCATCTCTGCCCCCCAGTGTCTCCCCCCCATCTCTGCCCCCCAGTCTCATGTCCCCCCCATCTGTGCCCCCAGTTTCCCCCCCATCTCTGCCCCCCAGTCGCATGTCCTCCCCGTCTCTGCCCCCAGTGTCTCCCCCCATCTCTGCCCCCAGTCGCATGTCCCTCCATCTCCGCCCCCAGTGTCTCCCCCCATCTCTGCCCCCAGTCGCATGTCCCTCCATCTCTGCCCCCCAGTGTCTCCCCCCCATCTCTGCCCCCCAGTCTCACGTCCCCCCCGTCTCTGCCCCCAGTTTCTTTCCCCCCCATCTTTTCCCCCCCAGTCTCATGTCCCCCCATCTGTGCCCCCCTCCCCCCCCCCTACATCGGCCCCCCTGTATAGTAGCACTCACCTTGGCCTATGTCCTCCACTGCTCTCGCTGCAGACACTTCTGTGTTGTTTATGTAGCAGAGCAGGCCTGGCGTCATAGCAACCAGTAAGGAAGAGCTTGCTGTGCTTCATATAGGACACAGGCAGCCGGCTGTATACAGCGAGGAGACACAGGAGAGGAGGAGAGAGGCCGAGGTGAGAGCTACTAACACGGGGGCCGATGTAGGGGGGAACTGAAGCTGGGGACCTGGGGACACCCCCTCCCCCCGCTGCACTCACCTGTATGTGGAGTGTGGGGTGCAGCAGCCTCCTCCGCGATGTGTCTAGGCATCCTGGCATAGCTGCGGCTCCGGGACCCTGTGGGCGGCCGCCATCTTCCTCACTGTGTCCCTGGTGAATCGGCACGCCCACATTCAGCCCCCAACCTATGGTGCCGCAGCCCTGGCTCTATAGCCCGCCCACAGCCTGCCATGCACCAATAGGAGGAGCGTGGACAGACCAGCGCTGGCAGAATGCCAGCATCTATAGCCGAGGCCGGAGGGGTCTTTGGAGGGTGACGGTGGCGATTTGGGGTAAGTGACCCATATTTAAAGTGGCCTATCATTCCTTCCTGGCAAATATGTGTGTGTGTGTGTAATTTCACCAAAATCCGTTCAGCCGTTTGGCTGTGATTGAGGAACAAACATCCAAACACACAAACCCACAAACATTCACCTTTATAATATTAATAGGATACTGAATTCACTGCGCTGCCAGCTTTCACGGTACGTGCCCCTGTGCTGGAGGTATTGGTGCTATTAATTTCGTTCAGCAATATCTCTCTACTGTCAGAAGAGCGGGTCTTATTGCTCAGCATCATTGCTGGGCTGTGAGGATCGCCCTCCTGACTACTCTTCCATAGCCTTGTACTGTCAGAGGGGCGTTCTTTACCGCCCAGTGCTGACGCTAGGCTAGAAGGCTCACCTTTCCAACAGTGGAGAGATATCGGTGCCGAAACTAACTGCACCAATATCTCCATCATGGTGAATACCGGCAAAGCTGACTGCACTGAATTCGGTCAGCTTTCTAGCAGTATATAATACCGCACATCTCTGAGGACATGAAAGGTTCTCTTTAAAGAGGACCTTTCACCATATCCGGGCACAGGCAGTGTTATATACTGCCAGAAAGCTGACATTGCGCTGAATTCAGCGCACTGTCGGCTTTCCCAATCTGTGCCCAGTGTGAAGAGCTTACGGTGCCGGTACCGTAGCTCTTCTATGGTCAGAAGGGCGTTTCTGACCATTAGCCAGAGACGTCCTTCTGCCTCGCGGCGCCAATCGCGCTGTGCTGTGGAGCCGGGAGGAACGCCCCCTCCCTCTGCTCACACAGCTTGTCCATAGACGAGTATTATCAGGAGAGGGAGGGGGCTTTCCTCCCGGCTCCACAGTACAGCGCGATAGGCGCCGCGAGGCAGAAGGGCGTCTCTGGCTAATGGTCAGAAATGCCCTTCTGACCATAGAAGAGCTACGGTACCCGGCACCGTAAGCTCTTCACACCGGGCACAGATCGGGAAAGCCGACAGTGCGCTGAATTCAGCGCAATGTCAGCTTTCTGGCAGTATATAACACTGCATGTGCCCGGATATGGTGAAAGGTCCTCTTTAAATACACGTCATCTGCATCAGTTCTCTGGTTGTTCAAGACCTTTGGCCAACCTGCATTGGTGCGGTGTATGTCATTGTAAGGCGCTGGCACTCACAAGTGAGTAGTACATGGCTCCTAGGAAGAACCTGCTTACTGCAGTGTCCTATTATAGTGCAGGGCAGGAAGAGGTTAATTGCTGGCTGACATTATGAGGGGGCATCTGCAAATAAAAGGGGTCTGGTTATCTTTTACATATGGGGAATGGAGGAAACTGATAGTCGTGAAGTGTTTGGTGCTGTGAGGGAACATTATACAGTAAAAACTGTTATTTCTGGATTGTATTATGAGGGCAGAGGTGAATCTGGCAGTAAGTGGCTGATATGAGAGTATTTAGTCCTGGTATATCGGTCAGTGTATGATGTGACAGTATTTAGTCCTGGTATAGCGGTCAGTGTGTGATGTGACAGTATGTAGTCCTGGTATAGCGGTCAGTGTGTGATGTGACAGTATTTAGTCCTGGTATAGCGGTCAGTATGTGATGTGACAGTATTTAGTCCTGGTATAGCGGTCAGTGTGTGATGTAGCAGTATTTAGTCCTGGTATAGCGGTCAGTGTGTGATGTGACAGTATTTAGTCCTGGTATAGCGGTCAGTGTGTGATGTGACAGTATTTAGTCCTGGTATAGCGGTCAGTGTGTGATGTAGCAGTATTTAGTCCTGGTATAGCGGTCAGTGTGTGATGTGACAGTATTTAGTCCTGGTATAGCGGTCAGTGTGTGATGTGACAGTATTTAGTCCTGGTATAGCGGTCAGTGTGTGATGTAGCAGTATTTAGTCCTGGTATAGCGGTCAGTGTGTGATGTGACAGTATTTAGTCCTGCTATAGCGGTCAGTGTGTGATGTGACAGTATTTAGTCCTGGTATAGCGGTCAGTGGGTGATGTGACAGTATTTAGTCCTGGTATAGCGGTCAGCGGGTGATGTGACAGTATTTAGTCCTGGTATAGCGGTCAGTATGTGATGTGACAGTATTTAGTCCTGGTATAACGGTCAGCGGGTGATGTGACAGTATTTAGTCCTGGTATACAGGTCAGTATGTGATGTGACAGTATTTAGTCCTAGTATAGCGGTCAGCGGGTGATGTGACAGTATTTAGTCCTGGTATACAGGTCAGTGGCTGACATGACAGTATTTAGTCCTAGTATAGTGGTCAGTGTGTGATGTGACAGTATTTAGTCCTAGTATAGTGGTCAGCGGGTGATGTGACATTATTTAGTCCTGGTATAGCAGTCAGCGGGTGATGTGACAGTATTTAGTCCTGGTATACAGGTCAGTGGCTGACATGACAGTATTTAGTCCTGGTATAGCGGTCAGTGTGTGATGTGACAGTATTTAGTCCTGGTATAGCGGTCAGTGTGTGATGTGACAGTATTTAGTCCTGGTATAGCGGTCAGTGTGTGATGTAGCAGTATTTAGTCCTGGTATAGCGGTCAGTGTGTGATGTGACAGTATTTAGTCCTGGTATAGCGGTCAGTGTGTGATGTGACAGTATTTAGTCCTGGTATAGCGGTCAGCGGGTGATGTGACAGTATTTAGTCCTGGTATAGCGGTCAGTATGTGATGTGACAGTATTTAGTCCTGGTATAGCGGTCAGCGGGTGATGTGACAGTATTTAGTCCTGGTATACAGGTCAGTATGTGATGTGACAGTATTTAGTCCTAGTATAGCGGTCAGCGGGTGATGTGACAGTATTTAGTCCTGGTATACAGGTCAGTGGCTGACATGACAGTATTTAGTCCTAGTATAGTGGTCAGTGTGTGATGTGACAGTATTTAGTCCTAGTATAGTGGTCAGCGGGTGATGTGACATTATTTAGTCCTGGTATAGCAGTCAGCGGGTGATGTGACAGTATTTAGTCCTGGTATACAGGTCAGTGGCTGACATGACAGTATTTAGTCCTGGTATAGCGGTCAGTGTGTGATGTGACAGTATTTAGTCCTGGTATAGCGGTCAATGTGTGATGTGACAGTATTTAGTCCTGGTATAGCGGTCAGCGGGTGACGTGATAGTATTTAGTCCTGGTATATCGGTCAGCGGGTGATGTGACAGTATTTAGTTCTGTTATAGTGGTCAGTGTGTGATGTGACAGTATTTAGTCCTGATATAGCGGTCAGTGTGTGATGTGACAGTATTTAGTCCTGGTATAGTGGTCAGTGGGTGCTGTGACAGTATTTAGTCCTGGTATATCGGTCAGCGGGTGATGTGACAGTATTTAGTTCTGTTATAGTGGTCAGTGTGTGATGTGACAGTATTTAGTCCTGATATAGCGGTCAGTGTGTGATGTGACAGTATTTAGTCCTGCTATATCGGTCAGTGTGTGATGTGACAGTATTTAGTCCTGGTATAGCGGTCAGTGGGTGATGTGACAGTATTTAGTCCTGATATAGCAGTCAGTATGTGATGTGACAGTATTTAGTCCTAGTATAGCGGTCAGTATGTGATGTGACAGTATTTAGTCCTGGTATATCGGTCAGCGGGTGATGTGACAGTATTTAGTTCTGTTATAGTGGTCAGTGTGTGATGTGACAGTATTTAGTCCTGATATAGCGGTCAGTGTGTGATGTGACAGTATTTAGTCCTGCTATATCGGTCAGTGTGTGATGTGACAGTATTTAGTCCTGGTATAGCGGTCAGTGGGTGATGTGACAGTATTTAGTCCTGGTATAGCGGTCAGTGTGTGATGTGACAGTATGTAGTCCTGGTATAGCGGTCAGCGGGTGATGTGACAGTATTTAGTCCTGGTATAGCGGTCAGTGTGTGATGTGACAGTATTTAGTCCTGGTATAGTGGTCATTGTGTGATGTGACAGCATTTAGTCCTGGTATAGTGGTCAGTGTGTGACGTGACAGTATTTAGTCCTGGTATAGCGGTCAGCGGGTGATGTGACAGTATTTAGTCCTGGTATAGCGGTCAGTGTGTGATGTGACAGTATTTAGTCCTGGTATAGCGGTCAGTGTGTGATGTGACAGTATTTAGTCCTGGTATAGCGGTCAGTGTGTGATGTGACAGTATTTAGTCCTGATATAGCAGTCAGTATGTGATGTGACAGTATTTAGTCCTAGTATAGCGGTCAGTATGTGATGTGACAGTATTTAGTCCTGGTATATCGGTCAGCGGGTGATGTGACAGTATTTAGTTCTGTTATAGTGGTCAGTGTGTGATGTGACAGTATTTAGTCCTGATATAGCGGTCAGTGTGTGATGTGACAGTATTTAGTCCTGCTATATCGGTCAGTGTGTGATGTGACAGTATTTAGTCCTGGTATAGCGGTCAGTGGGTGATGTGACAGTATTTAGTCCTGGTATAGCGGTCAGTGTGTGATGTGACAGTATGTAGTCCTGGTATAGCGGTCAGCGGGTGATGTGACAGTATTTAGTCCTGGTATAGCGGTCAGTGTGTGATGTGACAGTATTTAGTCCTGGTATAGTGGTCATTGTGTGATGTGACAGTATTTAGTCCTGGTATAGCGGTCAGCGGTGTGATTTGACAGTATTTAGTCCTGGTATAGCGGTCAGTGTGTGATGTGACAGTATTTAGTCCTGGTATAGCGGTCAGTGTGTGACGTGACAGTATTTAGTCCTGGTATAGCAGTCAGCGGGTGATGTGACAGTATTTAGTCCTGCTATAGCGGTCAGCGGGTGATGTGACAGTATTTAGTCCTGGTATAGCGGTCAGTGTGTGATGTGACAGTATTTAGTCCTGGTATAGCAGTCAGCGGCTGATGTGACAGTATTTAGTCCTGATATAGCGGTCAGCGGGTGATGTGACAGTATTTAGTCCTGGTATAGCGGTCAGTGTGTGATGTGACAGTATTTAGTCCTGGTATAGCGGTCAGTGTGTGATGTGACAGTATTTAGTCCTGGTATAGTGGTCAGCGGGTGATGTGACAGTATTTAGTCCTGGTATAGCGGTCAGTGTGTGATGTGACAGTATTTAGTCCTGGTATAGCGGTCAGTGTGTGATGTGACAGTATTTAGTCCTGGTATAGCGGTCAGTGTGTGATGTGACAGTATTTAGTCCTGGTATAGGGGTCAGCGGGTGATGTGACAGTATTTAGTCCTGGTATAGCGGTCAGTGTGTGATGTGACAGTATTTAGTCCTGGTATAGCGGTCAGTGGGTGATGTGACAGTATTTAGTCCTGGTATAGCGGTCAGTGTGTGACGTGACAGTATGTAGTCCTGGTATAGCGGTCAGCGGGTGATGTGACAGTATTTAGTCCTGGTATAGCGGTCAGCGGGTGACGTGACAGTATTTAGTCCTGGTATAGCGGTCAGTGTGTGATGTGACAGTATGTAGTCCTGGTATAGCGGTCAGTGTGTGATGTGACAGTATTTAGTCCTGGTATAGCGGTCAGTGTGTGATGTGACAGTATTTAGTCCTGGTATAGTGGTCAGCGGGTGATGTGACAGTATTTATTCCTGGTATAGCGGTCAGTGTGTGATGTGACAGTATGTAGTCCTGGTATAGCGGTCAGCGGGTGATGTGACAGTATTTATTCCTGGTATAGCGGTCAGTATGTGATGTGACAGTATTTAGTCCTGGTATAGCGGTCAGTGGGTGATGTGACAGTATTTAGTCCTGGTATAGCGGTCAGTGTGTGATGTGACAGTATGTAGTCCTGGTATAGCGGCCAGCGGGTGATGTGACAGTATTTAGTCCTGGTATAGTGGTCAGTATGTGATGTGACAGTATTTAGTCCTAGTATAGCGGTCAGTATGTGATGTGACAGTATTTAGTCCTGGTATATCGGTCAGCGGGTGATGTGACAGTATTTAGTTCTGTTATAGTGGTCAGTGTGTGATGTGACAGTATTTAGTCCTGATATAGCGGTCAGTGTGTGATGTGACAGTATTTAGTCCTGCTATATCGGTCAGTGTGTGATGTGACAGTATTTAGTCCTGGTATAGCGGTCAGTGGGTGATGTGACAGTATTTAGTCCTGGTATAGCGGTCAGTGTGTGATGTGACAGTATGTAGTCCTGGTATAGCGGTCAGCGGGTGATGTGACAGTATTTAGTCCTGGTATAGCGGTCAGTGTGTGATGTGACAGTATTTAGTCCTGGTATAGTGGTCATTGTGTGATGTGACAGCATTTAGTCCTGGTATAGTGGTCAGTGTGTGACGTGACAGTATTTAGTCCTGGTATAGCGGTCAGCGGGTGATGTGACAGTATTTAGTCCTGGTATAGCGGTCAGTGTGTGATGTGACAGTATTTAGTCCTGGTATAGCGGTCAGTGTGTGATGTGACAGTATTTAGTCCTGATATAGCAGTCAGTATGTGATGTGACAGTATTTAGTCCTAGTATAGCGGTCAGTATGTGATGTGACAGTATTTAGTCCTGGTATATCGGTCAGCGGGTGATGTGACAGTATTTAGTTCTGTTATAGTGGTCAGTGTGTGATGTGACAGTATTTAGTCCTGATATAGCGGTCAGTGTGTGATGTGACAGTATTTAGTCCTGCTATATCGGTCAGTGTGTGATGTGACAGTATTTAGTCCTGGTATAGCGGTCAGTGGGTGATGTGACAGTATTTAGTCCTGGTATAGCGGTCAGTGTGTGATGTGACAGTATGTAGTCCTGGTATAGCGGTCAGCGGGTGATGTGACAGTATTTAGTCCTGGTATAGCGGTCAGTGTGTGATGTGACAGTATTTAGTCCTGGTATAGTGGTCATTGTGTGATGTGACAGTATTTAGTCCTGGTATAGCGGTCAGCGGGTGATTTGACAGTATTTAGTCCTGGTATAGCGGTCAGTGTGTGATGTGACAGTATTTAGTCCTGGTATAGCGGTCAGTGTGTGATGTGACAGTATTTAGTCCTGGTATAGTGGTCAGCGGGTGATGTGACAGTATTTAGTCCTGGTATAGCGGTCAGTGTGTGACGTGACAGTATGTAGTCCTGGTATAGCGGTCAGTGTGTGATGTGACAGTATTTAGTCCTGGTATAGTGGTCAGCGGGTGATGTGACAGTATTTAGTCCTGGTATAGCGGTCAGTGTGTGATGTGACAGTATTTAGTCCTGGTATAGCGGTCAGTGTGTGATGTGACAGTATTTAGTCCTGGTATAGCGGTCAGTGTGTGATGTGACAGTATTTAGTCCTGGTATAGTGGTCAGCGGGTGATGTGACAGTATTTAGTCCTGGTATAGCGGTCAGTGTGTGACGTGACAGTATGTAGTCCTGGTATAGCGGTCAGCGGGTGATGTGACAGTATTTAGTCCTGGTATAGCGGTCAGCGGGTGACGTGACAGTATTTAGTCCTGGTATAGCGGTCAGTGTGTGATGTGACAGTATGTAGTCCTGGTATAGCGGTCAGTGTGTGATGTGACAGTATTTAGTCCTGGTATAGCGGTCAGTGTGTGATGTGACAGTATTTAGTCCTGGTATAGTGGTCAGCGGGTGATGTGACAGTATTTAGTCCTGGTATAGCGGTCAGTGTGTGATGTGACAGTATGTAGTCCTGGTATAGCGGTCAGCGGGTGATGTGACAGTATTTAGTCCTGGTATAGCGGTCAGTATGTGATGTGACAGTATTTAGTCCTGGTATAGCGGTCAGTGGGTGATGTGACAGTATTTAGTCCTGGTATAGCGGTCAGTGGGTGATGTGACAGTATGTAGTCCTGGTATAGCGGCCAGCGGGTGATGTGACAGTATTTAGTCCTGGTATAGCGGTCAGTGTGTGATGTGACAGTATTTAGTCCTGCTATAGCGGTCAGTGTGTGATGTAGCAGTATTTAGTCCTGGTATAGCGGTCAGTGTGTGATGTGACAGTATGTAGTCCTGGTATAGCGGCCAGCGGGTGATGTGACAGTATTTAGTCCTGGTATAGCGGTCAGTGTGTGATGTGACAGTATTTAGTCCTGGTATAGCGGTCAGTGTGTGATGTGACAGTATTTAGTCCTGGTATAGCGGTCAGTGTGTGATGTGACAGTATTTAGTCCTGGTATAGCGGTCAGTGTGTGATGTGACAGTATGTAGTCCTGGTATAGCGGTCAGCGGGTGATGTGACAGTATTTAGTCCTGGTATAGCGGTCAGTATGTGATGTGACAGTATTTAGTCCTGGTATAGCGGTCAGCGGGTGATGTGACAGTATTTAGTCCTGGTATAGCGGTCAGTGTGTGATGTGACAGTATGTAGTCCTGGTATAGCGGCCAGCGGGTGATGTGACAGTATTTAGTCCTGGTATAGCGGTCAGTGTGTGATGTGACAGTATTTAGTCCTGCTATAGCGGTCAGTGTGTGATGTAGCAGTATTTAGTCCTGGTATAGCGGTCAGTATGTGATGTGACAGTATTTAGTCCTGGTATAGCGGTCAGTATGTGATGTGACAGTATTTAGTCCTAGTATAGCGGTCAGCGGGTGATGTGACAGTATTTAGTCCTGCTATACAGGTCAGTGGCTGACATGACAGTATTTAGTCCTAGTATAGTGGTCAGTGTGTGATGTGACAGTATTTAGTCCTGGTATAGCAGTCAGTGGGTGACGTGACAGTATTTAGTCCTGGTATAGCAGTCAGCGGGTGATGTGACAGTATTTAGTCCTGGTATATCGGTCAGTGTATGATGTGACAGTATTTAGTCCTGGTATAGCGGTCAGTGTGTGATGTGACAGTATTTAATCCTGGTATAGCGGTCAGCGGGTGATGTGACAGTATTTAGTCCTGATATAGCGGTCAGTGTGTGATGTGACAGTATTTAGTCCTGCTATATCGGTCAGTGTGTGATGTGACAGTATTTAGTCCTGGTATAGCGGTCAGTGGGTGATGTGACAGTATTTAGTCCTGGTATAGCGGTCAGTGTGTGATGTGACAGTATGTAGTCCTGGTATAGCGGTCAGCGGGTGATGTGACAGTATCTAGTCCTGGTATAGCGGTCAGTGTGTAATGTGACAGTATTTAGTCCTGGTATAGCGGTCAGTGTGTGATGTGACAGTATTTAGTCCTGGTATAGTGGTCAGCGGGTGATGTGACAGTATTTAGTCCTGGTATAGCGGTCAGTGGGTGATGTGACAGTATTTAGTCCTGGTATAGCGGTCAGTGTGTGATGTGACAGTATGTAGTCCTGGTATAGCGGTCAGCGGGTGATGTGACAGTATTTAGTCCTGGTATAGCGGTCAGTGTGTGATGTGACAGTATTTAGTCCTGGTATAGCGGTCAGTGTGTGATGTGACAGTATTTAGTCCTGGTATAGCGGTCAGTGTATGATGTGACAGTATTTAGTCCTGGTATAGCGGTCAGTGTGTAATGTGATGGTATTTAGTCCTGGTATAGCGGTCAGCAGGTGATGTGACAGTATTTAGTCCTGGTATAGTGGTCAGTGTGTGACGTGACAGTATTCAGTCCTGGTATAGTGGTCAGTGTGTGATGTGACAGTATTTAGTCCTGGTATAGTGGTCAGTGTGTGACGTGACAGTATTTAGTCCTGGTATAGTGGTCATTGTGTGATGTGACAGTATTTAGTCCTGGTATAGCGGTCAGTGTGTGATGTGATAGTATTTAGTCCTGGTATAGCGGTCAGTGTGTAATGTGATGGTATTTAGTCCTGGTATAGCGGTCAGCAGGTGATGTGACAGTATTTAGTCCTGGTATAGTGGTCAGTGTGTGACGTGACAGTATTCAGTCCTGGTATAGTGGTCAGTGTGTGATGTGACAGTATTTAGTCCTGGTATAGTGGTCAGTGTGTGACGTGACAGTATTTAGTCCTGGTATAGTGGTCATTGTGTGATGTGACAGTATTTAGTCCTGGTATAGCGGTCAGTGTGTGATGTGATAGTATTTAGTCCTGGTATAGTGGTCAGTGTGTAATGTGATGGTATTTAGTCCTGGTATAGTGGTCAGCAGGTGATGTGACAGTATTTAGTCCTGGTATAGTGGTCAGTGTGTGACGTGACAGTATTTAGTCCTGGTATAGTGGTCAGTGTGTGACGTGACAGTATTTAGTCCTGGTATAGTGGTCAGTGGGTGATGTAACAGTATTTAGTCCTGGTATAGCGGTCAGTGTGTGACGTGACAGTATTTAGTCCTGGTATAGCGGTCAGTGGCTGACGTGACAGTGTTTAGTCCTGGTATAGCGGTCAGCAGGTGATGTGACAGTATTTAGTCCTGGTATAGTGGTCAGTGTGTGATGTGACAGTATTTAGTCCTGGTATAGCGGTCAGTGTGTGATGTGACAGTATTTAGTCCTGGTATAGCGGTCAGTGTGTGATGTGACAGTATTTAGTCCTGCTATATCGGTCAGTGTGTGATGTGACAGTATTTAGTCCTGGCATAGCTGTTAGTGGGTGATGTGACAGTATTTAGTCCTGGTATAGCGGTCAGTGGGTGACGTGACAGTATTTAGTCCTGGTATAGCGGTCAGTGTGTGATGTGACAGTATTTAGTCCTGCTATATCGGTCAGTGGGTGATGTGACAGTATTTAGTCCTAGTATAGTGGTCAGTGGGTGACGTGACAGTATTTAGCCCTGGTATAGCGGTCAGCACATGATCTGATAGTATATAGTCCTCCTACCACCTCAGGATTAATGCTGGGAAGACCAAGGAGATGTTGGTGGACTTTAGTAAACGGAGAAGTGCTCTGATCCCGGTGGAGATCCAAGGGACATGTATTGAGATAGTCAGGACCTATAAGTATCTGGGTGTGCTCCTCAACAATAAACTAGACTGGGCTGATCACCTGGAGGCGCTGCACAGTAAGGGCCACAGCAGACTCTACCTGCTCAGGAGGCTGAGGGCCTTTGGAGTCCAGGGGACACTTCTTAGCGCCTTCTTCAACTCTGTGGTTGCTTCAGCCATCTTTTTCGGTGTAGCCTGCTGGGGGAGCAGTATATCAACCAGGGACAGAAATAGACTTGACAGGCTGATCAGGAGGGCCAGCTCTGTCCTGGGGAGCCCCTTGGACCCAGTACAGGTGGTGGGTGACAGAAGGATACTGTCTGTGGTGACCTCCATGCGGTAGAACAAATCCCACCCCATGTATGAGACCTTGATGGGACTTGGCAGCACTGTAAGTGACCGTCTGCTTCACCCCAAGTGTGAGAAGAAGCGCTATCGCAAGTCCTTCCTTCCAACCGCGACCAGGCTGTATAATCTACATCAGTCCAAGCAAGAATCACTCCGCACAGAAAACTAATGATTATGACTATGAAGTCTTCCTTCTTTCTCTTCCGTTCCTTAGCTGCTATGGACTCCTAATACATCTTCTCTTCTCAGCATATGTGTGTCTACGTCTGTAATATATTACTGTGTATTATCCTGTATCTGTATTACTATGCTGCTGTAACATGCTGAAATTTACCTACTGTGGAACTATTAAAGGATTATCTTATCTTATATCGGTCAGTGTGTGATGTGACAGTATTTAGTCCTGGTATAGCGGTCAGCGGATGACGTGACAGTGTTTAGTCCGGGGATAGTGGTCAGTGGCTGACGTGACAGTATTTAGTCTTGGTATAACGGTCCTATTTGATAACTCTGTATGTATATAAATATTTTTTAGTGTATAGGGAAGGGCATCTGCCTTGTTGCTTTTGCATCTGATCTTTAAAGATAAGGCACAGAATTAACCAGTTTGCCTAGGCAAAAAAACCTTACAAATTTACAACCAACCATTTAAAAGACATTAAGAACACCCCTGTAAGTACCAGTGAGACGCAATGCGGCACATTGAATTTACAAAATGTGACTATGGGCGGGTTCACATCTGCGCCTGGTCTCTGCTTTAGCCTATCCAGCTGGGTTTCCGTCTTCTGCCCCGAGAAACTGGACAGGGGATGGAAACCCGGCAGTCAGTTTTCAAACCCATTCAAGTGAATGGGCTTCAAAAGTGAGCACCCATGAGCGTTTTGTGCCTTTCCGTGGTGAAACTGTTTTTTTAAGCAGACACAAAGTCGGACATGTAGGACTTTGTGAAGTATAAAGGACCAGCGAACCAGATTCACAGGTAAATCCGGTCATGAGGAACTGCGCTCTTCACAATAATTGGATATTACGGTTTTATTAATCAACTAACTCACACACAACGCGTTTCGGGCGTCAAACCACGGTCTCCCCAGCGGTAAAGAAACTATTTCACCTGAAGAAGGGCGTGGTTTGACGCCCGAAACGCGTTGTGTGTGAGTTCGTTGATTAATAAAACCGTAATATCCAATTATTGTGAAGAGCGCAGTTCCTCATTACCGGATTTACCTGTGAATCTGGTTCGCTGGTCCTTTATACTTCATAATTCGATGCCCGTGTGGTGTTAGGAACATTGCTGCCCCAGTTGAAGAGAAGCCTTTTGGTCATTTCATATTGTGATTTCAGAGTTGTGACTTGGGCTCACAACCCATCACGGTGAGCGTCATTCCTCTGTTACATAATCTAATTTCTTAGAAAATTACTACACTATGGTTTGCTCGGTGTCTATATTCCCTTTTGTTTTTGAGATGCAGGACTTTGTGTCCGGTTAAAAAAAAATGGTTTCGCCGTGGAGAGGTCAAATCAAATCAAACAGGCTTTATTGGCACGTCTGAATAGATATTTGCCATTGCCAAGACTAGTAAAGTGTGTGTGTGTGTGGGGGGGGAGCTGGAGAGGGGAGAGTATGGGAGGGTGGGGTGGGTGATTTGGGGTATAACAGAACGCTCACTGGCGTATTAGTACACCCCTATACAGGTCATGTACACATATTAGTACACCCCCATACAGGTCATATATATATATATTAGTACACCCCCATACAGGTCATATATATACATAATAGTACACCCCCATACAGGTCATGTACACATATTAGTACACCCCCATACAGGTCATATATATACATAATAGTACACTCCCATACAGGTCCATACCTCCCAACCGTCCCGATTTCCGCGGGACAGTCACGATTTGGGTGACATGTCCCGCGGTCCCGGTTGGAGGGAGGTATGTCCCGATTTCAACTCAGATCTGCGTCCAGAGGACGCAGATCTGAGTTGAACACATATGCGGCTGAAGCAAGGAGCTGACACAGGTCAGCTCCTCGCTTCGCCGCTGCCCGCCTCTCTCCCTGACACATGCGGCTGAAGCAGCTCGCGTGCTCGCTTCGCCGCTGCGTCTCTCTCTCGCTGACACATGCAGCTGAAGCGAGGAGCTGACCTGTGTCAGCTCCTCGCTTCGCTGCTGCCGCCGGCTCCTGGCTTGTAGACGCGATGTACAAGCCAGGAGCCGGCGGCAGCGGCGAAGCGAGGAGCTGACACAGGTCAGCTCCTCGCTTCAGCCGCATGTGTCAGCAAGAGAGACGCAGCGGCGAAGCGAGCACGCGAGCAGCTTCAGCCGCATGTGTCAGGGAGAGAGGCGGGCAGCGGCGAAGCGAGGAGCTGACCTGTGTCAGCTCCTTCCTTCAGCCGCATGTGTCAGCAAGAGAGGCGGGCAGAGAGCGGCGAGGGAGCGGAGGAGAAGGTAAGTTTAATGTGGAGGTGGAACGTGAATCTGGGGGCAGATGAAGGAGAGGACGGCATGACACTGGGGGCAGAGATGGAGAGGACGGCATGACACTGGGGGCAGAGATGGAGAGGACATGAATCTGGGGGCAGAGATGGGGGACATGAATCTGGGGGCAGAGATGGAGGGACAGGAATCTGGGGGCAGAGATGTGGGACATGAATCTGGGGGCAGAGATGTAGGGACATGAATCTGGGGGCAGATATGGAGGGACATGAATCTGGGGGCAGAGATGGAGTGGACATGAAACTGGGGAGGAGATGGAGAGGACATGAATCTGAGGGCAGAGATGGGGAACATGAATCTGGGGGCAGAGATGGGGGACATGAATCTGGGGGCAGAGATGGGGGACATGAATCTGGGGGCAGAGATGGAGAGGACATGAATCTGGGGGCAGAGATGGAGGGACATGAATTTGGGGGCAGAGATGGAGGGACATGAATCTGGGGGCAGAGATGGAGGGACATGAATCTGGGGGCAGAGATGTGGGACATGAATCTGGGGGCAGAGATGGGGGACATGACACTGGGGGCAGAGATGTGGAGACATGAATCTGGGGGCAGAGATGTGGAGACATGAATCTGGGGGCAGAGATGGAGGACATGACACTGGGGGCAGAGATGGAGGGGACATGAATCTGGGGGCAGAGATGTGGAGACATGAATCTGGGGGCAGAGATGGAGGACATGACACTGGGGGCAGAGATGTGGGGACATGAATCTGGGGGCAGATATGGAGGGACATGAATCTGGGGGCAGAGATGTGGGGACATGAATCTGGGGGCAGAGATGGAGGGACATGAATCTGGGGGCAGAGATGGAAGAGGGACATGAAACTGGGGGAAGATGAAGGGTGTATATGAAACTGGGGGAGAGATAGAGGGGGGACATATAATTTACGGGTGACTGTAGGAGGATTATACTGTGTGCGGGCACATGAAAAATTAACGAGTGGGCGGAGTCAACACAAAAGTGGGCGGGGCTAAATTTGCTGCGGCGCGCCACACATTTTGTCCCTCTTTCAGTTCTTCAAAAGTTGGGAGGTATGCAGGTCATGTACACATATTAGTACACCCATACCTCCCAACCGTCCCGCTTTACGTGGGACATTCACGAATTCGGTGTCCTGTCCCGCGGTCCCGGTCGGCGGGAGGTATGTCCCGATTTCAACTCATCGGCGTCATAGGGCTCCTTAACATGGGCACAGAGGGGGTGGATTATGGTGCATAATCCACGTCATAATCCGCCCCCTCACAATGGTCTATGGAGACCGCCAGGGTGGGCTGCCCTTTCTTCAGGCGGCAGCAACCTCCGGAGTAGGCCCATTCATTTGAGCCTACTCTAGAAGGGGAAGCCCGACTGTCGTGGCAGGCGGGTTTTGACCCGAGAGTTACGCTCCACATGTGAACAAAGCCATACTGTGCTCCCAGTCACATGTGTTTATTATTTGCCTTGATACACCTGTACTTTTCCATTAGTAGTGATGTAAGCACATATGTAACCCACAATTAGTGATAACATATGTGACTGGTAGCAGAGTGAGGTAACATCTGTACAGGAGTGACACACTATGTACCTGGATGCTGCATCCCCGGTCGCCAGTACCTGCACCTTTCTGTAAGTGAAATTTGGATTAATTTCATCCACATTTACTGTATTTTTCGGACCATAAGACGCACTAAGGTTTTAGAGGAGGAAAATAGGAAAAAAAAATTTGAAGCAAAAAATTTGTAAAATATTTAATAACAGAACATATTATTTCACCAATGTAAACAGAACTCAACAGCAGCATTAACAACCATTAGGGTCTGGGCGCGAGTCTCTGGCGTCCTGTGATCCGCTGCTCCTTTACACAGCTCCAGTGCCAGCCAGCATCGGGCCAGCAGTCAGCATGTCCTGATGCTGGTGCTGAACAGCTCTGCTGGCCCGATAACGGAATAGTACCAATTTTTCCTCTGGTACAGCAGTCACCATACGAGAAAAATATTTTCATAAGTTTGTAGATGGGGGTTTTTCGGACACAGGGATTCCTAATGTGTTTGTGTTTCACAGTAATGTTTTTGTATGTATTCTAGGGATATGGGGGTGATTTGAATTTTTTTTTTATATATTTTTTTTTATAGCTATAATTTTTTTTTTTTTTTTTTTAATATTTTATTTTCACCCACCTAGGGGGTTTGAACCTGCAATCATTTGACTGCAAGTCCCATAGACTGCAATACAACTGTATTGCAGTCTATGGGAGAGGCTCACTATATGACCGTACTATGAAGGCCCTTCCTGCAGAGCGTTTGCCATAGCTAACAGGTCTCCGCTGTACAGGAGACCCGATGGCTATTGCAATCTCTCTGTAAGAGCGGCCAGAAACTTTTACCTGTAATGTTGCAGGCCAGCTCCCGCAGAGCCGACCTGTTCCTGTGCCACGCGGCTCTGAAACTCAGGAACAGGTCGGCTCTGCGGGAGCTGGCCTGCAACATTACAGGTAAAAGTTTCTGGCCGCTCTTACAGAGAGATTGCAATAGCCATCGGGTCTCATGTACAGCGGAGACACGCTAGCTATGGTAACCGCTCTGCAGGAGCGCCGGCCATCTTTTAGACCCGACATCTTAGTACAAGTATCATGGGCACTTTTTTAGCTCTCTGTGGGACATTATCTCTCACAGAGAGATTGCCATAGCTATCGGGTCTCATGTACAGCAGAGACCTGTTAGCTATGGCAAACGCTCTGCAGGATTCGGTACCACTCGCAGACAATTACCGTAACATACCTGCTTTCCTTCTAACTGACGGGACTAAACTGGTGCTGTGCTTGCCCCGCCCACTACATTCCCGCCCACTACATTCTAGCTCCGCTCATTCCTAGCACTACATTCGGACTATAAGACGCACCTCCATTTTCCTCCCATATTTGGAGTAAAAAAAGTGCGTCTTATAGTCCGAAAAATACGGTAATTCCTGTTGGCACGGTAATAGCTAAACCACATCCAGGAATTAATAGGTGTCACACTTACACCAATATGAGGGCCCGTGCACACGGAGTTAACGCGAGTGTATTTTTGCATTGTACACATGTATAGAATACACATGTAAAAATAACACTCCCATTGACTTCAATGAAAGTTTCGGCACGTTTTTTTTTACACGTGTAAAAGATTTCATTGAAGTCAATGGGGGTGTTATTTTTACATGTGTATTCTATACACGTGTAAAATGCTAAAATACACTCGCGTTAACTCTGTGTGCACGGTTCCTGACAGTGCTGGTGCCCAGGAACTTGATTTGGCATTAGGAGCACGTGGGTACACGATGTCACTACCCAAAAAGAAATACCCTAAGGCTCCACGTTGTGAAAACGCTTTTTTTTTTGTTGCAGATTTTGCTGCGTTGTTTTGATCCAAAGCCATGAATGGCTACAAAAGGAATGGGAATATACAAGAAGTTCTCATGCTTCTCTCTTCTACTCAATTCACTCCTGACTTTGGCTCATAAAACCGCAGCAAAATTTGCAACCAAAACGCTGTGTTAACGCAACGTGGTGCTTCAGCCTTAGGCCTCCTGCACACAAATGGCACGGATATGGTTTTCACTGACCTACAGATTAAAAATAAATTGACAGGGCTGCAAATACGGACAGGTGTAGGGAAGGTATAGGACATATATAGGACCTGCTGTATATTTTACAGCTCAATTTGTCCCGGACACACAGCCGCAAAAACAGGATCTATGTGTATGGGCCCATTGAAATGTACAGGACCAATTGTAGATAAAAGTCTGGCCCTGTGCATGACAGTTTAGTAACTCCATGTGCCTCTTATTAACCCTTTCCTGACATGCGCCGTAATAGTACGTAAAAGAAAGAGATTGCAGACAAGCCTGGGAGCCTTGTAAAGGCTCCCGGCTGTCATGCCAACGTGACGTCGGCCGACGTCACGTTGGCATGACAGCCGTGAGCCTTTACAAGGCAATCTCTTTCTTTTGCAGGCTGGTCTCTGCATGATTTTTTGCAATGCATTAGCATTGTAATGCATTGCATTAGTGATCAGACCCCCTGGGGTTCAACACCCCTAGGAGGTCTAATAAATGCAAAAAAAAAATAAAAAATTAAAAAAGTAAAATAAAAGTAAAAAAAAAAAAAAAAAAAATATATAGAAAGTATTAAAAATTCAAATCACCCCCCTTTCCCTAGAACACATATAAAAGTACTGTATTTTTCGGACTATAAGACGCACCTAGGTTTTAGAGGAGAAAAATAGGGAAAAAAAATTTCAGGCAAAAAATGGTAAAATATTTAATATATGGGAGTTGTAGTTTTGGAACAGCTGCAAGGCCACATTGACAGGTGACCCTGCAGCTGTACGGGGATGTATAGGGCGTTTTTTTGTGGGGCCAGCTGTACTTTTTAGTTATACCATTTTGGGAAATGTTTATTGCTTAGATCACCTTTTATTTAAGGCAAAACGGTGAGAAAAATCCGGCGGTTTAGCACTTTTGACGTTCACTGTACATAAAAATATTAGTAGACCAGGCATTTTCAGACACAGGGATTCCTAATGTATGTGTTTCACAGTAATGTTATACTTTTACATGTATTCTAGGGAAAGGAGGTTAAGTTTTATTTTTTATTATATTTTTTTTAAGTTTTTTTTTGTTTTTTTTTTTTACTATTTTATTATCCCCCGCCTAGGGGACTTGAACCTGCAGTCATTTGATTGCAAGTCCCATAGACGGCAATACAAGTGTATTGCCGTCTATGGGAGATTCTATACATTACTATCGCGGAGTGTCATAGACCAGCCGCGATAGTAATATATATCTATGACAGGCCTGGGAGTCTTCATTAGGCTCCCGGCTGTCATCGGAACAGGTCGGCTCCTGCGGCCTCGCCGTGCAGGAGCCGGCCTGCATCACTAAAGGTATGGGGCCGGTGGGGACCGGCCCCGGGGCTAACGTTAAACTGCCGGGACCTGCGGAGGAGGAGCGGATTTGCAGCATGTCCGCGCTACTGCCACCACTGATTTTCTTCAGCGGCAGGAGCGTGACAATACTGCAGGCCCCGGCAGCTAAGACAGTCCCCGGCATCTGCTGTAATAGACCGGCGGATGCCGGGGAGTGTTTTAGCTGCCGGGGCCTGCAGTATTGTCACGCTCCAGCCGCTGCAGAAAACCAGCGGTGGCAGTAGCGCGGCCATGCTGTAAATCCGCTCTTCCCCCCACATTCGGACTATAAGACGCACCCTCATTTTCCTCCGAAAGTCTTATAGTCCGAAAAATACAGTAGTTAAAAACTGTGAAACACATACATGTTAGGTATCCACGTGTCCGAAATCGCCCGCTCTAAAAATCTATAAAAATATTTTTCCTGTTCGGTAAACGCCGTAGCGGGAAAAATAGTCAAAAGTGCAAAACCGCCGTTTTTTCACAGTTTTGATTCTGATTAAAATTTGAATAAAAAGTGATCAAAGCAATAGCATTTCATGAAAATGGTAGAACTAAAAAGTACACCCGGCCCCGCAAAAAAAGACGCCCTATGCATCCCCGTACACTGACGTATAAAAAACTTACGGCTGTCGGAATATGGCGACTTTTAGATATAAAATTTTTTAACACAGTTTTGGATTTTTTTTAAGGGGTCAAAATGTAAATAAAACCATATAAATTTGGTATCCCCGAAATCGTAACGAAACACAGAATACAGGGGACATGTCATTTTGGCTGCACAGTGAACGCCGTAAAACCAAAGCCGGTAAGAAAGTCGCAGAAATGCATTTTTTCTTCAAATCCACCCCATTCTGAATTTTTTTCCTGCTTCCCAGTACATTATATAAAATAATTAATGGTGGCATCATGAAGAAAAATTTGTCCCACAAAAATTAAGACCTCATATGGCTCTGGGAGCGGAGAAATAAAAAAGTTTAGAAGGAGGGGGGTCATAAACGAAAAATGAAAGTCAAAAAATGCCATCGGCGGGAAAGGGTTAATAGCAATTAACCCCATCATGTCCCTCACATTAACCCTTGTGTAAAAGTTACTGATATGTGAGAGACTTGGAGGTAATAATTAAGTATCTTCATTATTGAGGTCTTTTATTAGTACCTCCATATGTCTGACATATTAGTAACCTTTATATGAGGCACACAGGGGTTAATATGAGGGACATGATGGGGTTTATTCCTATTAATGTGAGGCACACAGGGGTTAATATGAGGGACATGATGGGGTTTATTCCTATTAATGTGAGGCACACAGGGGTTAATATGAGGGACATGATGGGGTTTATTCCTATTAATGTGAGGCACATGGAGTTACTAACACTAAACTAATAACCCCAAATACCTGACATTAATGAGAATAGGAACTAAAGGAAGGGACCTGTGTGTTTCTTACTTTCACTTTGCTAGCAGCTTCCTCTCCTCGAGGAAGCTCCACCTCCTGGGTTTCCTGCACCCTTCTCATTGGAGGGCAGTGAGAAAAGGGGAGTGTCCTTATGCCTCAGCTCTAGTAGAGCACTGAAGGGACGCTCCGACTTCATGTAACTCTTGCAGGTCCTGTGCTGCTGGCGTGCCAGTGAAATATGCCAGGAGTGCCGCTCTTGGCACGTGTGCCGGGGGTTGCTGACCTCTGTACAGTGTATATTATACTTTATTTTCTTACCTCAGATCCTTCAGCTTTGCTGTTACTTACAGCTGACCGCGCATAGAGCGCCATCTAGCGGTACTTGTTCTCTCCTCCAAGATCACGTGAACTCCGCGCTGTGATTGGTCAGGTGGTGAAGGAGGAGCTTGTGACAGGAGCTGCATGGAAACGCAACAATTAGGGGCCCGGTGACAGCCCGGTGACAGCCGCTACCGCTGCTATCATTATACTCGGGAGTCTTTTCGGACCCCCGAGTATAATGATTGGTGGACCGGGAGAGGTAAGAAACACTGTTACTTACCTCTCCACGATCCTGCCAGGCCTCCTTCCTGACGTCCTTTCTGACGTCACATGAACCCGGCCTCCGTCCCGGGTCATGTGACATCTGACGTCCTTGAACAAGGACGGCAGCAGAGGACTGCAGCGTAGGAGCCGGGGTACAGGTAAGAAACAGTAGTTTTTTATGTTTTTATTCCCCAGGGTCTCCGATTATTATACTCTGGGGTCTGAAAAGACCCCAGAGTATAATAATTGTTTATGGGTGTCCACTATGGGCTATAATACTGTGTGCAGGGGCCACTGAGGGACATAATGCTGTGTGCAGGGGCCACTGAGGGACATAATGCTGTGTGCAGGGGCCACTGAGAGACATAATACTGTGTGCAGGGGCCACTATGGGACATAATACTGTGTGCAGGGGCCAGTATGGGGTATAATACTGTGTGCAGGGGCCACTATGGGACATAATACTGTATGCAGGGGCCACTATGGGGGATAATACTGTGTGCAGGGGCCACTATGGGGGATAATACTGTGTGCAGGGGCCACTGTGGGGGATAATATTGTGTGCAGGGGCCACTGTGGAGGATAATATTGTGTGCAGGTGCCACTATTGGGGATAATACTGTGTGCAGGGGCCACTATGGGCTATAATACTGTGTGCAGGGGCCACTATGGGGGATAATACTGTGTGCAGGGCTTACTAAGGGACATAATACTGTGTGCAGGGGCCACTATTGGGGATAATACTGTGTGCAGGGGCCACTATGGGACATAATACTGTGTGCAGGGACCACTATGGGACATAATACTGTTTGCAGGGGCCACTAAGGGACATAATACTGTGTGCAGTGGCCACTAAGGGACATAATACTGTGTGCAGGGGCCACTAAGGGACATAATACTGTGTGCAGGGGCCACTAAGGGACATAATACTGTGTGCAGGGGCCACTATGGGGGATAATACTGTGTGCAGGGGCCACTATGGGGGATAATAGAACGCGCAGTAATGCTTAGGAGGGGGTCGGTCGAGGTCTTCGGTGTCGGTCGGGGGGGCCCCATGTCAAAAGTTCGCCATGGGGCGCCGCCATTCCTAGTTACGCCACTGGGTCAGTGGTAACCACAACCGTGCAGTTTGTGTGCAGGAGACCTAAGGCTGAGGCCCCACATTGTGGAAACACAGCGTTTTTGTTAAAGATTTTGCTGCATTTTTTTGTGCCAAAGCCAAGAAAGGACTACTAAAGGAATGGGAGATACCTAGGAAGATTCTTATACTTCTTCCTTCTGCTCAATCCACTCCTGGCTTTGGCTCAGAAAAACGCAGCAAAATCTGCAATAAAAAAAAAGCTGTGTTTTCATAATGTGGGCCTCAGCCTTAGGCCTACTGCACACAAATGGCACGGATGTGGTTACCACTGACTTCTAATGGAAAATCACAGGTGTATCAAGGTAAATAGTGTAAACATATGTGGCTGGCAGCACAGTATGGCAGCACCCCTATGCTGAGGTTTGTGCTATATGACTATCGTATAGGGGTCATTAGCCTTACAATTATTGCTCGGTAGTCCGAGGACCTCATCTTTGATTTTTTTTTTTTTTAATTTAAATCCAGATGCTCTGGATCTGTTGAGAGTTGTAGAATTACCCCCTCTCCCCCCAAGTTAATTTCCCGCTGTATTGTAATGCTGGTGCCTGGTCTCGGGTTCCAGCATAACAATGACTAAGTCGCAGGAGCCCCCTGTAGGCCACACATCACATCATCGTGATGTGTGGTGCACAAGTCCCAGGGTGCAACAGAAAGAGGAGAGGCAGCAAGCAGGAGCGGGGTGAGGTAAGTGATGCAGCCAGGTTCTCTCCAGTTTTACGATTGGATTTTAACAACCAAAAAAACCATTCTCGCTTTTCCCAGCACCCCATTGTCTCTCGCCTGGAAAACCTGCACCTAATTGGTCTCAGCGGTCACATGAGGTGCAGGACTCCCAGTAAGAAGGAGCCAGCATGAGACTGAATGGACACTGGTGGCAGACAACAGATCGCTGGGGACAGGTGAGTGTGCTTTTTGTTTGTTTTTTACTTTACACCTACTGCTTGCCACATGGGTTGCTCCAGTTCCTGGACAACCTCTTTAAAGGATTTATCCACCTTTCTAATATTGATGGCCTGTCTTTAGGATAGGCCATCAATGTTACATCTGTGGGGGTACAGCAGCCAGAACCTCTGCAGATCAGCTTTTCTAGGACAGTGTAGGTACAGGTAATGGTAATAATTTTAGAAGCCACGCTGTTCACTTGCCATACTGGGTGTAGCGGTGGGTTTAAGTAGTGCAGCGGTGAACATCATATGGTGGGTGAGCAGCATGGCATAGTTATTACCTGTAGCCGTGATGTCTAGGTAAAGCTGATCTGCAGGGGTCCTGGCGGTGGTCCCCTAGAAACAATTCCACTGGTGGGCCCTAGGCATCCCAGTCCGACACTGCTGCTAGGAGTAACTGTAAAACAACAAATAGCTTAGGAGGTGCAGGGACACCGGGCTGCAAATCTTGGGTAAAAAGAAGCAGAAAAGAGGAACCTGAGCTCAATAAAGAAAGCCCCTTACTGCCACTGACTATCATCACATCTGTACTAACAAGGGCAGCTAGTCAGAAGTCTGTACAAGTACATAGTAATCACTCCTTACAGTGGAGACGCTGCACATGTGTAGTAAGGGAAGGTTCTACCTCCCTCCACCACTCACTGTGCCAAGAGATTAAAGACCCTCCCTTCACCATTCTCTATAACAGGACCCCCCTCTTCAACTCACTGTGTGAAGAGATAACAGGCCCTCCCTCCAGGATTCACTGTGTGAAGAGATAACAGGCCCTCCCTCCAGGATTCACTGTACAAAGAGGTAACAGGCCCTCCCTCCAGGATTCACTGTACAAAGAGGTAACAGGCCCTCCCTCCAGGATTCACTGTACAAAGAGGTAACAGGCCCTCCCTCCAGGATTCACTGTACAAAGAGGTAACAGGCCCTCCCTCCAGGATTCACTGTACAAAGAGGTAACAGGCCCTCCCTCCAGGATTCACTGTACAAAGAGGTAACAGGCCCTCCCTCCAGGATTCACTGTACAAAGAGGTAACAGGCCCTCCCTCCAGGATTCACTGTACAAAGAGGTAACAGGCCCTCCCTCCAGGATTCACTGTACAAAGAGGTAACAGGCCCTCCCTCCAGGATTCACTGTACAAAGAGGTAACAGGCCCTCCCTCCAGGATTCACTGTACAAAGAGATAACAGGCCCTCCCTCCAGGATTCACTGTACAAAGAGATAACAGGCCCTCCCTCCAGGATTCACTGTACAAAGAGATAACAGGCCCTCCCTCCAGGATTCACTGTACAAAGAGATAACAGTGCTTTCATCTCCCACTCACTGTGTGAAGAGATAACAGGCCCTCCCTCCAGGATTCACTGTACAAAGAGATAACAGGGCCTCCCTCCAGGATTCACTGTGTGAAGAGATAACAGGCCCTCCCTCCAGGATTCACTGTACAAAGAGATAACAGGCCCTCCCTCCAGGATTCACTGTGTGAAGAGATAACAGGCCCTCCCTCCAGGATTCACTGTGTGAAGAGATAACAGGCCCTCCCTCCAGGATTCACTGTACAAAGAGATAACAGGCCCTCCCTCCAGGATTCACTGTACAAAGAGGTAACAGGCCCTCCCTCCAGGATTCACTGTGTGAAGAGATAACAGGCCCTCCCTCCAGGATTCACTGTGTGAAGAGATAACAGGCCCTCCCTCCAGGATTCACTGTACAAAGAGATAACAGGGCCTCCCTCCAGGATTCACTGTGTGAAGAGATAACAGGCCCTCCCTCCAGGATTCACTGTACAAAGAGATAACAGGGCCTCCCTCCAGGATTCACTGTGTGAACAGTTAATAGGCCCTCCCTCCAGGATTCACTGTACAAAGAGATAACAGGCCCTCCCTCCTCCACTCACTGTGTGAAGAGATCACAGGCCCTCCCTCCTCCACTCACTGTGCTGCTGTTTTAAAGAGGACATTTCACATCCTCGGGTACACACGGATTTACATACCACTAGACAGCCGACATTACATTATGTGACCCGGTATCTCTTCACTGTAAGAAGGGCATTCCTGACAGTCTAGCCGAGCTGTGAGGAACCCCCTCCTGACAGTACTGTCCGTAGCCCTGTACTGTCTGAGGGGGCGTTCCTTACCACCCAACCATGACGCTGAGCTATGAGGAATGCCCTTCCCCCCAGTACTAGCCTATGGACTAGAACTGTCGGGAGGGGGGGTTCCTCAAAGCCTGGCAAGACTGTCAGGAACGCCCTTCTGACAGTGAAGAGGTACTGGTAACTGCACCAATATCTCTTGCCCCGGGGCACATAACAGGAAAGCCGTCAGTGCGCTGAATTCATGGCACTGTAGGTTCTCTAGCGGTGTATAATAACGCAGGTGCTCGAGGATATGTAGGGTCCTCTTTAGCACCTTTACGCATTGTCACGTACATGTACATGGGAGAATGTGGTTAGTTACCACATCCCCACGTGCACGTTTGTGATGGTGAAGCAGAGCCCGTGTGATCACCATGGGAGCCCAGCTGTATCTGACAGCCAGGCTTCCGCTGCAACAGCAGGGACAGTGATAAATACTGATTCCTGCTGTTTAACCTCAGTGTTATACATGTGCCCAAACAAAATAATCTCTGTAGCTCGGGGTACATTTTTTTATTATTATTATTATTGTTTATTTATATCGCACCATTAATTCCATGGTGCTGTACATTATTATATTAATTCCATGGTGCTTTACATTATATATTAATTCCATGGTGCTTTACATTATTATATTAATTCCATGGTGCTTTACATTTGGGGTTTACATACAATATACAAAATATACAGGTAGATATAATATTAACAATGACCTACTGGCACAGTGGGGTAGAGGGCCCTGCCCGCGAGGGCTTACAATCTATGGGGGAAGGGGGATAGAGACAGAAGGTGAGGGGGGAGACTGTACAGATGGTGGTGCGGTGATAGTGTTATTGGAGGTTGTAGGCCTTCCTGAATAGGTGAGTCTTCAGGGCCTTCTTGAATCCTGTGATTGTGGGGGTCAGTCTTATGTGTCGTGGTAAGGAGTTCCAGAGTATGGGGGATGCACAGGAGAAATCTTGGAGACGGTTGTGTGATGAGCGGATGAGAGCAGAGTAGGTAGGTCATTGGAGGATCTGAGGTTACGTGTGGGCAGGTAGTGGGAGATTAGGTCAGAGATATATGGAGGGGCCAGGTTGTGGATGGCTTTGTATGTTAGCGTTAATAGCTTGAACTCAATTCGCTGGGCTATAGGTAGCCAGTGGAGGGACTGGCAGAGGGGAGCAGCCGATGAAGAACGGGGGGTGAGGTGAATTAAGCGGGAAGCGCAGTTTAAGGTGGGCTGGAGGGGGGCGAGGGTGTTTGCTGGGAGTCCATGGAGAAGGGTGTTGCAGTAGTCTAGGCGGGAGATTATGAGGGCATGGACAAGCATCTTGGTAGTTTCAGGGGTGAGGAAGGAGCAGATTCGATGGGTGTTCTTGAGCTGGAAGCGGCAGGAGGTGTTGAGGGTTTGAACGTGTGACATGAAGGATAGGTCGGAGTCCAGGGTAACCCCAAGACCCCAAGTGTCGTTTGGGCACACAGCAGGGTGCAGATGTGAAGGAGTGCTATGTACTTTTGGACCGCAGATTTAGTTGGTTTTTGGACGCCATGTCATATTTGCAGAGGCCCTAAAATTTCCCCTACAAAATGGGGTGACTTCTTGGGGAATACTGATTTACTGGCATCTCCAGGGCACTGCAAGAACAACTTGGCATACAGAAAGTCCCTCTAAATCTATACTCTGAAAGCTAAAAAGCATAGTGCTCCTTCCCTTGTAAACCCTGCTGTGTGTAGTAGTTTACACCCACATATACTGTATAACTTTCTTGTACCCCTGGGATGGCCCACTGAGTAGTTTTTGGACTTTGTGTCTCAGATGACTCAAAGTGGGTACAATGCATTGGGCACTGAAATGGCTTATTTCTATATAAAAACAAGCCAATTTTTAAGTTTTTGGGAAGCAAAATGATAATACCCTTGAAAAATTCCTTGTGGGGTATAGTTTCTAAAGTGGGGTCACTTTTGAGGGGTTTCCATTGTATTGGTACCTTAGGGGCTCTACAAAGGTGACATGGCACCTGAAATCTATTCCAGTAAAATCTGCCTGCTAAAAGTCAGATAGTGCTCTTTCCATTCTGAGCCCCACCATGTACCCATACTGCAGAATATGGCCACATATGGGCTGTTTTGGTGTTCAGGAGAAATTATGTATCGAACAGGGGGAGGGGCTTTTTCATTGTTAATCCTGTGTAAAAATTAAAAATATGGCGCTAAATGGACGGGTTATTGGAATAAAAGTAATTTTTCATTTTTACGTCCCTATGCTATTAGAATCTATGAAATAACTGCAGGGTCAAATCACTCACCATACCCCTTGAGAAATTCCATAAGGGGTGTAGCTTCCAAAATGGGGTCACTTTTGAGGGGAGTTTCCTTTGTTTTGGTGCTCTAGAGATTCTGCAAATGAGAAACGGCACCTGAAAACTATTCCAGCAAAATCTGCTTTTCACACCTCCAACCTCCAGTGTCGCTCCTTCCCTTCCATGCGCTGCCGTGTGCCCAAACAAGTGATTATGAAGATAATCTTGTTTCCCTTAGTCCTAACAGCGGCACAATGTGGGGTATTTCTGCCCCTGTGTGCTGGTAGGACAGGCGGATTTTTAATTAGCCAATCAAAAAGCGTGGCTGGCCCTATAAGAGGGCACAAGAACCTCCCCTCTGCGTGTCAATACAAAAGTACCTCCATATTTATACACAGTTTTATACATAAGATATGATTCCCAGGGTGGGAAATCTTGTGCCGCTGTTAGGACTAAGGGAAACAAGATTATCTTCATAATCACTTGTTCCCTGTCGTCCGTACCAGCGGCACAATGTGGGGATATAGCAAGTAGGCCCCAAGATGGGTGGGATTATTCCATGACTGAGCTTAAAATGGTCTGGGCAAAGGCAGAGGAATCTGCCACCCGGTCCTTCAGGCGGTAATGCCGAATGAAGGTGGACTCAGATGCCCAGGAAGCAGCTGCACATATTTGATCTAAAGACAACGCACTCCTCTCAGCTCGAGAGGTGAACACTGCCCTGGTTGAGTGGGCATGAAGAAAAGATGGGGCCGGCAGCCCTTGGGCGGTATAGGCGACCTTTATAGTCTCGGAAACCCAGCGGGATATCGTAGCTTTGGCGGCTTTGGCGCCCTTGTTTTTCCCCGTATAGCTAATTAGCAGGTTTTCGGCCTGCCTAAAAGGGCGAGTGTGCTGCAGGTAAATTTGCAGGCATCTGACTACATCCAGCTTGTGCCATCTTTCCTCTTCAGGTGAAGAGGGGGAAGGACAAAATACTGAAAGGGAAATTGTTTGGTTCCTATTAACAGCGGATGGTATCTTGGGACGAAACCCTGGGAGGAACCTAAGCTGCACATGGTCCGAAAAGAAAATAGTATATGGCTCTTCAGCAGATAAGGCCTGTAGCTCACTAACTCTTTTGGCAGTTGTAACTGCCAATAGCAGTGCCATTTTGCCGGTCAGTAACTTAAGGGAGACATCCTCCAGGGGTTCGAATGGTTGGTCACAAAGAGCGTTCAGGACCGGAATAAGGTCCCATTGGTGGACAGGGGTGTTCACCACCGGTCTCAGCCTAGTTGCTCCTTTAATAAAGGTGCTCACTAAAGGATCCTGAGACAAACGCCTCCCCAGATAGGCGGACAGGGCCGCTACGTGTACCTTGAGTGTGGCCGCAGCAAGACCTCTGTCTAGTCCGTCTTGAAGGAAGTCCAGGATCGCCTCCGTCGGGGGATCAGTGGAGTCCACTTGATGCTGCAGACACCAGGCATTAAAGATGTTACCAATTCGACGGTAATTCCTGTTAGTCGAATCCGCTCTGGCGCTGGATAGGGTCTTCAAGACGGCTTGTGACAGTCCTCTATTCCTCAATAGGGACTGGTCAACCTCCAGGCTGTCAGGTTGAGTCTCCTCAGATCCTGGCATCTCAGCTCTCCTTGGGTTACCAGGTCTGGGAGAGGGGGAAGCCTCCAATATATGCCCTGACTCATTTGTATGAGCTGAGCAAACCAAGCCCTTTTTGGCCAGAACGGGATTATGGCTATTCCCGAGGCTTGGTCCTGTCTTATTTTGATCAATACCTTCGGTATGATTGGAATTGGAGGGAATATGTAAAACAGCCTGAACCTCCATGGGATGGACAGGGCATCCACTGCCAAGGGATTGTCCTCCTGGTATAGAGAGCAGAAGGTCCCTACCTTGGCATTGAGTCGGGTAGCCATTAGATCGACCTCCGGGAGACCCCATCTCTGGACGATCTGTTGGAATACGTCTGGATTGAGAGACCATTCTCCTGATACGGTAATACCCCGACTCAGATGATCCGCTACTATGTTCAGGGAGCCCTTTATGTGAACAGCGGATAACTGGACCAGATTCTTCTCTGCCCAGGTGAATATGAGATTCGTCTCTCTCAGTAAGGTTGGTGACCTGGTGCCCCCTTGTTTGTTTATGTAGACTACCACCGTCATATTGTCTGACCTGATCTTGACAGACTTGCCTTTCAATTCCGGGGCAAAGTGTACTAGGGCCAGGTACACTGCTCTGAGTTCCTTGAGATTGGATGACCCCAGCTCCGGACATCTCCATCGTCCTTGTACAGTCTTGTCCTGGCAATGGGCTCCCCATCCCCACTGGGATGCATCTGTTGTCAACAGGGTCCACAATGTCGGGACCGTGGACCTTCCGTCTTTCAGGTGTATCCACCATCTGAGGGAAAGACGGGTAGCGGGAGAAAGGCAGATCTTCTTGTGCAGTCCCCGTGGAGACCTGTTCCAGGTTCTCAACACTTCCATCTGCAGGGGACGCAAATGCCATAAAGCCCAAGGGACTGCTCTGGCCGAGGATGACATTAGGCCGAGGACTCTCATGGCGGTGCGAATAGTTACCCGCCGGGTGTGTAATAGAAAACGTGCACTGGCCTGGATCCTTTCCTTCCTTGGGCTGGAGAGGAAGATCTGCATCGCTTCTGAATCCACTATGAACCCGAGGAATTTCCTCCGTGTGGATGGAACGATTTCGGACTTCTCCCAGTTGATCCATCCTAACTCTTGTAGGAAGCTGATGGCAAGGTTGAGCTGCTGGAGGAGAGCAGCAGGAGACTGAGCTTTCAGTAGCCAGTCTAGACGACTGGTAAGGAACGATGAAGAGACCCTGCAATCTGAGGGTCGCGGCGACCGGAGCGATCACCTTGGTAAATACCAGGGGGGCGGATGTGATGCCGAATGGCAGAGCTGTGAATTGAAAGTGCTCCCTGTGGCCGGCCATAGAAACGGCAATCCTGAGGAATTTCCTGTGGGAGTGAGCAATAGAGACATGAAGGTAGGCGTCCTTCAGGTCGAGGGTGACCATCACATCTCCTGGCTGGAGAAAAGCAGTCACGGAATCCACGGTTTCCATACGAAATGACCTCTTCCTGATAAAGCGATTGAGGTACCTCAGGTCTATTATCATTCTCCAGCCCCCGGTGACTTTGGGGACCAGAAAGACGGGGGAGTAAACTCCCCGACCGAGGTCTGAGGCTGGGACCTTCTCTAGGGCGCCTTTCACAACATACTCGGCGACCGAGGCCTCTAGACTGGCCTGTTGAGAAGGTGGAAGGGTTCTGGTGGCAACGAACCGATCTGGAGGTGGAAGCTGAAAATTGATAAGATACCCGTGCTGTATAATTCTTAACACCCATGGATCTTGAATATGGGTGACCCATGCTCTGAAGAAAGCGGAAAGACGTCCTCCCACAGGAAGGGGGGCCACAGGGAGCTGCCCCGCGTCAAAACTCCGGCTTCCTCTTGGTGTCTTCCCTGGAAGCACCTCGTCCAGTTCCCCTAGGGCGATATCTGGAACGCCTTTGCTGAGCCGGGCGTCTATAGTTGGAGGCCGAACCTCTGCCTCTAGAGGGGGCACGTCTGCCCCTGGAAGCTTGAGGTAAGGACTTCCCCTTACCTTCTGCTAATCCCTCCATGATGGTATCCAAGCCTTGGCCAAACACTCTTCCTGGCTCAAAGGGGAGAGCACAGAGAGCGGCCTTGGAAGCGAAGTCTGCACGCCAAGGCTTTAGCCACAGGGGTCTACGGGCCGCAGTAGACAACGCCATCGATTTGGCTGAAATTTTTAATTGATGGCGGGAAGACTCCGCCAAAAAATCTGCAGCCCTATGAACATTCTTCATGGAAGCCAAGATGTCATCCCTGTCCACGCCGGAATCAATATCCCGCTCCAAGGTAGCTAGGCGGCTACGTAGAAAGTCGCCCACAGTGGTAGAGGCTATGGCTACTGAAGCTTGGGCAGAGGAAGCAGAGTAAACCTTCTTCAATGTGGCGTCAGCCCTACGATCCAGAAGATCCTGAAGATTTTATCCATCTTCAAGGGGCACCAGGGTTCTACGAGACAACTTCGCCACGGCTAGATCCACCTTCGGGGGAGGCCCCCAGGAATCCCATTGAGCCGAATCCATAGGGAACAAGGTCTTAAAGATCCTGGAAAGGGAGTGTCCCTTCTCTGGCTGTTTCCACTGCTGCCCCATAAGGTCGGTCAGCGTGGCGTCCGCATGGAAGGCAATATGTCCCCCAGAGGCAGACGTGGAGGCTTCCCCGTCAACATCTCGGCCCACTGTAGACCGGATGGACTTCAGCAGCCTGCCTGTTTGTTCATAGTGGAACACAGGTCTGCTGGAAACTACTGAGTCGTCCTCGGAGGAATCATCCTCTGCCACCCGTAGATGTTCCAGGGGAGGGAGGGACGAGGAACGATGCTCAGTGCATGGTCTCTTGGTGAGCTGAGACAAGGTAGACTGTATGCCTTTAAGGGAATCATCCTGCAAAAAAAATAAAAGGAGAGTACAAGCAAGGGAATTACATTTACCCGAGCGATGCCCAAACTCACCATCTCCTTGACCCAGGCCATCATATCTCTGGGAGAGGGCTCCTCTGGTGGAGGGCCTCTGCAACCGCGACAACGGGCCCATTCGTAGCCTAAAAATAATAGGCGGGTTATAGGACCAGTGGTACCCCAGAGAGGATGACCCTTTAAGCCGCTACCTACCATCAGGGAGCGGTGTGTCACAGTCAAAACAGGAAAGATGCTTCCTTTTAGCAGTAGCTTTCCTCCTAAAATCCCCCGGAGGGGTAGGATGACATATCCTACAGAGAGAACAGACCATGCAAACCTTTGTACCAAGGCATGTCAAGAATAAAAAGGGTAGATCTTACCAGGTCAGAAGACCGGATAGCAAGGTGATATCCAACAAGTTGGTAGAAACAGCAGTAGAAGCAACAGGAGCTTTAGGGTTACACAATACCCAGCCTTCAGCGCCACTAGGAAGCCGAAGGTAACTGCTAGCCGGCCGGCCTGACCTTTAACCCGGCCGGCCGGAAATGGGCAGAGCTACAGCTCCAAAAGTCTAACCCAAACAGGGTTAGAAAGGCAAGATTCCCCCCCCTCAGCAAGCCCCAACAAGGGCACCTACCTCAGCCTCCTAAGGCCAATTCCTGGCCCAAAACGCGGCCAGAGCCCTGCCGGAGCCTGGAGACCGCCGGCGCCAGTACTAGCAATGGCGCCGCCGTACTTCCAGCTTCCCAACCGGAAGTGCGCACCCGGCCAGCGGTCGCCGCGAAACATCGCCGGGAACTCTTAGTTCCGGGTTCCGCTCCATAGCTAATACAGCCACCGCATCAGCGAAGTGGCCGGAGGACGGGGATGCGGTGTAAGATGAAACAAACAGGTTCACCGGCAGCAGCAGAAGGCAGCCTAGGAGAAGAGAAGGTAGGAAGGAGGACGGAGGAAGGAGGGGGGGAGGGGGGGGTAAGCCACTTACAGGCTAATAACATTAATTCCCTCAACAGGGCCAGAAGATAGACCTTCAATCAAGAAGGGCCCTGGAGTAAGAAGCTAAGAAATGTGCTCAAAGGGTAAGTAACCCTATTGAGCCCAATAAGAGGACACAAGTCCTCCACCTGTCCTCTGTCCACACAGGACAGAAAAAAACACGCAGAGGGGAGGTTCTTGTGCCCTCTTATAGGGCCAGCCACGCTTTTTGATTGGCTAATTAAAAATCCGCCTGTCCTACCAGCACACAGGGGCAGAAATACCCCACATTGTGCCGCTGGTACGGACGACAGGGAACATCAGTTTAAATCCAAATGTGGGGGATTTCTTTGCTCGGGAGAAATTGCCTAACAAACTGCGAAATCCATTTTCTCCTATAACCATTTGTGAATGTGTTAATTTTAGGCCTATATGAATGTATTGGTGAAAAAAAAAATTAAATGTCCAAATTTCACCTCCATATTGTTTTAATTCCTGTGAAATACTTATAGGGTTAACAAACATCCCAAATGCCGTATTGAATTATTTGAGGGGTTCAGTTTTGGTTTGTAACATATAGGCCTTTATAATCTCCATCACAACTGAAGGGGTCCCTAAAAAAATTAATTTGGAAATTTTTCTTGTAAATCTGGAAAATCGCTGTTACACTTGTAAGCCTTGTAATGTCCAAAATAAATTAAAGGATGATTAAAAGATGATCCCATACAAAGCAGAGATATGGTTGGTTAAATTTATTACTGTATTTGGTTAATATGTCTTATCTGTTTGAAAGGCAGAGCATTTCACATTTTGAAAATTGCAATTTATTTTCCAAATTTCCATCAAATTTCCTATTTTATTTATAAATAAATACAAAAATATTGATTAATGTTTAGCACTAAGATGAAGTACAATGTGTCGTGAAAAAAAAATTCTCTAGATCACTTCTGTAAGTTAAAGTGTCTTTTAGTTATCCTATTAATATTATAAATGAGTTTATGGGTTTGTGGGTTTGTGTGTTTGGATGTTTGTTCCTCAATCACAGCCAAACGACTGAACTGATTTGGGTGAAATTTCACACACACCTACATAATTCCCACGAAAGACAAATAGGCTACTTTAAATGTGGGTCACTCACCCCAAATCGCCACCGTCACCCTCCAAAGACCCCTCCGGCCTCGGCTATAGATGCTGGCATTCTGCCAGCGCTGGTCTGTCCACGCTCCTCCTATTGGTGCATGGCAGGCTGTGGGCGGGCTATAGAGCCAGGGCTGCGGCACCATAGGTTCAGGGCTGCATGTGGGCGTGCCGATTCACCAGGGACACAGTGAGGAAGATGGCGGCCGCCCACAGGGTCCCGGAGCCGCAGCTATGCCAGGATGCCTAGACACATCGCGGAGGAGGCTGCTGCACCCCACACTCCACATACAGGTGAGTGCAGCGGGGGGAGGGGGTGTCCCCAGGTCCCCAGCTTCAGTTCCCCCCTACATCGGCCCCCGTGTTAGTAGCTCTCACCTCGGCCTCTCTCCTCCTCTCCTGTGTCTCCTCGCTGTATACAGCCGGCTGCCTGTGTCCTATATGAAGCACGGCAAGCTCTTCCTTACTGGTTGCTATGACGCCAGGCCTGCTCTGCTACATAAACAACACAGAAGTGTCTGCAGCGAGAGCAGTGGAGGACATAGGCCAAGGTGAGTGCTACTATACAGGGGGGCCGATGTAGGGGGGGGGGAGGGGGGCACAGATCCCCCTGGGGATCTCTGGGGGCAGAGATGGGAGGGACATGAGACTGGGGGGCAGAGATGGGGGAGAAGACACTGGGGGCAGAGATGGGGGGACATGAGACTGGGGGCAGAGATGGGGGAGAAGACACTGGGGGCAGAGATGGAGGGGGGACATGAGACTGGGGGCAGAGATGGAGGGACATGAGACTGGGGGCAGAGATGGGGGAGAAGACACTGGGGGCAGAGATGGAGGGGGGACATGAGACTGGGGGGCAGAGATGGGGGGGAGAAGACACTGGGGGCAGAGATGGGGGGACATGAGACTGGGGGCAGAGATGGGGGAGAAGACACTGGGGGCAGAGATGGAGGGGGGACATGAGACTGGGGGGCAGAGATGGGGGGGAGAAGACACTGGGGGCAGAGATGGGGGAGACATGAGACTGGGGGCAGAGATGGGGGAGAAGACACTGGGGGCAGAGATGGAGGGGGGACATGAGACTGGGGGGCAGAGATGGGGGGGAGAAGACACTGGGGGCAGAGATGGGGGAGACATGAGACTGGGGGCAGAGATGGGGGAGAAGACACTGGGGGCAGAGATGGAGGGGGGACATGAGACTGGGGGGCAGAGATGGGGGGAAGAAACTGGGGGCAGAGATGGGGGAACATGAGACTGGAGGGCAGAGATGGGGGGGAAACTGGGGGGCAGAGATGGGGGGAAGAAACTGGGGCACAGATGGGGGGACAAGAAAATGGGGGCAGATGAAGTGGACTGGGGCAGAGAAGGGGGGGACATGAAGCTGGGGGCAGAGATGGGGTGAGAAGAAACTGGGTGCAGAGATGGGGGGAAAGATACTGGGGCCAGATGAACTAGACTGGGGGCACAGATAGGGGGACAAGAAATATAATCGGTTCAGCCCCACCGCCAACCCGCAGATGAAGTCGCGGGTACCAGCTAGTAATATATATAATACCACCCATCTCTGAGGACATGAAAGGTCTAGGTATAGGACAGCTATAGGACCTGCTCCATAATTTGCAGCTCTACAATTTGGCCCGGACACATGGCCGCAAAAACAATGGCCGCATGTACGGGACCATTGAAATATAATAGTCCATACTTTTATCCACAATTGTGGCAGAGATGGGGGAGACATGAGACTGGGGGCAGAGATGGGGGAGAAGACACTGGGGGCAGAGATGGGGGGGACATGAGACTGGGGGCAGAGATGGGGGAGAAGACACTGGGGGCAGAGATGGGGGGGACATGAGACTGGGGGGCAGAGATGGGGGGGGAAACTGGGGGCACAGATGGGGGGACAAGAAAATGGGGGCAGATGAAGTGGACTGGGGCAGAGAAGGGGGGACATGAAGCTGGGGGCAGAGATGGGGGAGAAGACACTGGGGGCAGAGATGGGGGGGACTTGAGACTGGGGGCAGAGATGGGGGAGAAGACACTGGGGGCAGAGATGGGGGGGACATGAGACTGGGGGCAGAGATGGGGAGAAGACACTGGGGGCAGAGATGGAGGGGGGACATGAGACTGGGGGGCAGAGATGGGGGGGAGAAGACACTGGGGGCAGAGATGGGGGAGACATGAGACTGGGGGCAGAGATGGGGGAGAAGACACTGGGGGCAGAGATGGAGGGGGGACATGAGACTGGGGGGCAGAGATGGGGGGAAGAAACTGGGGGCAGAGATGGGGGAACATGAGACTGGAGGGCAGAGATGGGGGGAAGACAATGGGGGCAGAGATGGAGGGGGGCATGAGACTGGGGGGCAGAGATGGGGGGAAGAAACTGGGGGCAGAGATGGGGGAACATAAGACTGGAGGGCAGAGATGGGGGGAAGACAATGGGGGCAGAGATGGAGGGGGGGCATGAGACTGGGGGGCAGAGATGGGGGGCGAGAAACTGGGGGCAGAGATGGGAGGGACATGAGACTGGGGGGCAGAGATGGGGGGGAGAAACTGGGGGCAGAGATGGGGGAACATGAGACTGGAGGGCAGAGATGGGGGGGAAACTGGGGGGCAGAGATGGGGGGAAGAAACTGGGGCACAGATGGGGGGACAAGAAAATGAGGGCAGATGAAGTGGACTGGGGCAGAGAAGGGGGGGACATGAAGCTGGGGGCAGAGATGGGGTGAGAAGAAACTGGGTGCAGAGATGGGGGAAAGATACTGGGGCCAGATGAACTAGACTGGGGGCACAGATAGGGGGACAAGAAATATAATCGGTTCAGCCCCACCGCCAACCCGCAGATGAAGTCGCGGGTACCAGCTAGTAATATATATAATACCACCCATCTCTGAGGACATGAAAGGTCTAGGTATAGGACAGCTATAGGACCTGCTCCATAATTTGCAGCTCTACAATTTGGCCCGGACACATGGCCGCAAAAACAATGGCCGTATGTACGGGACCATTGAAATATAATAGTCCATACTTTTATCCACAATTGTGGCAGAGATGGGGGAGACATGAGACTGGGGGCAGAGATGGGGGAGAAGACACTGGGGGCAGAGATGGGGGGGACATGAGACTGGGGGCAGAGATGGGGGAGAAAACACTGGGGGCAGAGATGGGGGGGACATGACACTGGGGGCAGAGATGGGGGGGACATGAGACTGGGGGCAGAGATGGGGGAGAAGACACTGGGGGCAGAGATGGGGGGGCATGAGACTGGGGGCAGAGATGGGGGAGAAGACACTGGGGGCAGAGATGGGGGGGACATGAGACTGGGGGCAGAGATGGGGGAGAAGACACTGGGGGCAGAGATGGGGGGGACATGAGACTGGGGGCAGAGATGGGGGAGAAGACACTGGGGGCAGAGATGGGGGGGACATGAGACTGGGGGCAGAGATGGGGGAGAAGACACTGGGGGCAGAGATGGAGGGGGGGCATGAGATTGGGGGGCAGAGATGGGGGGGAGAAGACACTGGGGGCAGAGATGGGGGAGACATGAGACTGGGGGCAGAGATGGGGAGAAGACACTGGGGGCAGAGATGGGGGGGACATGAGACTGGGGGCAGAGATGGGGGAGAAGACACTGGGGGCAGAGATGGGGGGACATGAGACTGGGGGCAGAGATGGGGGAGAAGACACTGGGGGCAGAGATGGAGGGGGGACATGAGACTGGGGGGCAGAGATGGGGGGGAGAAGACACTGGGGGCAGAGATGGGGAGACATGAGACTGGGGGGCAGAGATAGGGGGAAGAAACTGGGGGCAGAGATGGGGGAACATGAGACTGGAGGGCAGAGATGGGGGGAAGACAATGGGGGCAGAGATGGAGGGGGGGCATGAGACTGGGGGGCAGAGATGGGGGGCGAGAAACTGGGGGCAGAGATGGGAGGGACATGAGACTGGGGGCAGAGATGGGGGGAGAAACTGGGGGCAGAGATGGGGGAACATGAGACTGGAGGGCAGAGATGGGGGGAAACTGGGGGCAGAGATGGGGGAAGAAACTGGGGCACAGATGGGGGGACAAGAAAATGGGGGCAGATTAAGTGGACTGGGGGCAGAGAAGGGGGGACATGAAGCTGGGGGCAGAGATGGGGTGAGAAGAAACTGGGTGCAGAGATGGGGGGAAAGATACTGGGGCCAGATGAACTAGACTGGGGGCACAGATAGGGGGACAAGAAATATAATCGGTTCAGCCCCACCGCCAACCCGCAGATGAAGTCGCGGGTACCAGCTAGTAATATATATAATACCACCCATCTCTGAGGACATGAAAGGTCTAGGTATAGGACAGCTATAGGACCTGCTCCATAATTTGCAGCTCTACAATTTGGCCCGGACACATGGCCGCAAAAACAATGGCCGTATGTACGGGACCATTGAAATATAATAGTCCATACTTTTATCCACAATTGTGGCAGAGATGGGGGAGACATGAGACTGGGGGCAGAGATGGGGGAGAAGACACTGGGGGCAGAGATGGGGGGGACATGAGACTGGGGGCAGAGATGGGGGAGAAGACACTGGGGGCAGAGATGGGGGGACATGAGACTGGGGGCAGAGATGGGGGAGAAGACACTGGGGGCAGAGATGGGGGGGACATGAGACTGGGGGCAGAGATGGGGGAGAAGACACTGGGGGCATTGATGGAGGGGGGACATGAGACTGGGGGGCAGAGATGGGGGGGAGAAGACACTGGGGGCAGAGATGGGGGGACATGAGACTGGGGGGCAGAGATGGGGGGAAGAAACTGGGGGCAGAGATGGGGGAACATGAGACTGGAGGGCAGAGATGGGGGGAAGAAACTGGGGGCACAGATGGGGGGACAAGAAACTGGGGGCAGATGAAGTGGACTGGGAGAAGAGAAGGGGGGACATGAAGCTGGCGGCACAGATAGGGTGAGAAGAAACTGGGGGCAGAGATAGGGGACAAGATTCTGGGGCCAGATGAACTAGACTGGGGGCACAGATAGGGGGACAAGAAATATAAGTGTTTCAGCCCCACCGCCAACCCGTAGACGAAGTCGCAGGTACCAGCTAGTTACCATATAATGTGACATATGTCAGTTTTGAAAAACTTTTGGGCTGTGTCCTGAAGGGGTTAAAGTGTAGCTAAACTTTGTGAAAACTTTTGATTTTCTGGCTTCTGCGTTGAGAACTGTTCCTGACTCTCACTGAATGTTACTGTGTATGGAGTACGGGGAAACCTTAGCGTCATATATGAAGAAAATCTCCTTTTTTTTATATGACTCCTAAATCAAGTTTGTAATGTCCCAGATATAACTGTTTAAAATTACCCTCCCCTCATTTTCTCTGCCTGTCCTCCATAAACATTAACATTCAGTGAGAGGCACGAACAGCTCAATACGGAAGACAGGGGGAGAAAAAAGACAGGCCAATTTCACAGAAAGAAGACAAAAACGTGTTATTACAAAACGTATTAATGAGACAAAGACTGCCAGAAAATCAAAAGTTATCTGAAAGTTTAGTTATACTGTAAGCCTGATGGTATCTATAGACAGACCTTTCTTAGTAACAGGGAATGAACAACAAATTAGCTAGAAGGGAGACACCAAGTTCTCAGGCAGAAAGCAGCAACTTTTTTTCATGAAATTGCTTTAGAATTTGGTGCAGAATCTCATGATTTATGAAATGAGACCAAGTTGGTTGAAAAGTTACTGACCATTTACAAGTGGGTGGACCTTGGGGAGTGGCCACGTACAGACAATGTCTATAGAACTTTGGCTACTCTAAGACTATCATGTGATTTGTACCCAACTTTACTTCAGTGTATTTATGTCTGCTGCTTCTGCTTGTCCCAGTAGCAAGGATGTTGGGAGAAGTAGTTCATGTATTTATTTCATTGTGACCTCTTTATTGAAGTTAAGAAAAGTTGACAAAAGAAAAAATGGCAGTGCCGAATAATTTTAGCTTTTTTCTTACAGATAAAATGGCGAGTGATTATTTCTGGAATCTGAAATCTAGAGTTCCAACTTTCACTGAAATGTTAGCTCCTTTTATGAGTGCAGTGCCACCTCCTTCAATGAGTCAGTCTGGAACTTCACCCCTTTCTATGAATTGGTCGAGAACGGCCCCCCCTGTTATGAGTCAGTCGGAAGCATCACCCCCTTCTGTGAGTCAGTCAAAAGCTCCAACCCCCTTTATGTGTCAGTTGGGAGCATTGCCCCCTTCTACGAACATATTTGAAGCGTCACTCCCTTCTACAAGTAAGTCTGGATCACCACTCCATTCTACGTCCCTGGATTCATGCAAAGGAGCAGGTGAGAAGACTCTGCTGTCAGGTTGTACTTCATTCCCAGTTTTCCTGTTGTATTTGTACCAGGGACGTTTTTTTTTTTGTTTTTTTTTTTTTTTTTTATGTAGATTGTGAGCCCCACATAGAGCTCACGATGTACATTTTTCCCTATAAGTATGTCTTTTTTGGAATATGGGATGGAAATCCATGCAAACACCGGGAGAACATACAAACTGCTTGCAGATGGTTTTTTGCCCTTGGCGGGATTTGAACACCCGGACTCCAGCGCTGCAAGGCTACAGTGCTAACCACTGAGCCCCCGTGTGGCCCCCAGTGACGTTTTTCATAAGGGCCCGGCGTAATGTGGAGACTTACAGTACAGACCAAAAGTTTGGACACACTTTCTCATTTCTGTATTTTCATGACTATGAAAATTGTAGATTCACACTGAAGGCATCAAAACTATGACTTAGAGGGGCCTCACGGTGGCTCAGTGGTTAGCACTGTAGCCTTGCAGCGCTGGAGTCCTGGTGTTCAAATCCCGCCAAGGGCTAAAAAACCATCTGCAAGAAGTTTGTATGTTCTCCCCGTGTTTGCATGGATTTCCATCCCATATTCCAAAGACATACTGATAGGGAAAAATGTACATTGTGATCTCTATGTGGGGCTCACAATCTACATTAAAAAAGAAAAAAAAAAAAAACTATGAATTAGCACATGTGGAATTATATACTTAACAAAAAAGTGTGACACAACTGAAAATCTGTCTTATATTCTAGGTTCTTCAAAGTAGCCACCTTTTTCTTTGATTACTGCTTTGCACACTCTTGGCATTCTTTTGATGAGCTTCAAGAGGTAGTCACCTGAAATGGTCTTCCAACAGTCTTGAAGCAGTTCCCAGAGATGCTTAGCACTTGTTGGCTTTTTTGCCTTCACTCTGCGGTCCAACTCACCCCAAACCTCCTGGATTGGGTTCAGGTCTGGTGACTGTGGAGGCCAGGTCATCTGCCGTAGCACCCCATCACTCGACTTCTTGGTCATATAGCCCTTACACAGCCTGGAGGTGTGCTTGGAGTTATTGTCCTGTTGAAAAATAAATGATGGTCCAACTAAATGCAAACTGGATGGAATAGCATGATGCTGCAAGATGCTGTGGTAGCCATGCTGGTTCAATATGCCTTCAGTTTTGAATAAATCCCCAACAGTGTCACCAGCTTGACACCCCACACCATCACAGCTCCTCCTCCATGCTTCATGGTGGGAACCAGGCATGTAGAGTCCATCCGTTCACCTTTTCTGTGTCGCACAAAGACACAGTGGTTGGAATCAAAGATCTCAAATTTGGACTCATCAGACCAAAGCACAGATTTCCACTGGTCTAATATCCATTCCTTGTGCTCTTTAGCCCAAACAAGTCTCTTCTGCTTGTTGCCTGTCCTTAGCAGTGGTTTTCTAGCAGCTCTTTTACCATGAAGGCCTGATGCACAAAGTCTCCTCTTAACAGTTGTTGTAGAGATGTGTCTGCTTCTAGAACTCTGTGTGGCATTGACCTGGTCTCTAATCTGAGCTGCTGTTAACCTGCGATATTTGAGGCTGGTGACTCGGATGAACTTATCCTCCGCAGCAGAGGTGACTCTTGGTCTTCCTTTCCTGGGGCGGTCCTCATGTGAGCCAGGTTCTTTGTAGCACTTTATGGATTTTGCAACTGCATTTGGGGACACTTTCAAAGTTTTCCCAATTTTTCGGACTGACTGATCTTCATTTCTTAAAGTAATGATGACTACTCGTTTTTCTTTACTTAGCTGCTTTTTTCTTGCCATAATACAAATTATAAGTCTATTCAGTAGGACTATCAGCTGTATATCCACCTGACTTCTGCACAACACAACTGATGGTCCCAACCTCATTTATAAGGCAAGAAATCCCACTTATTAAACCTGACAGAGCACACCTGTGAAGTGAAAACCATTTCTGGTGACTACCTCTTGAAGCTCATCAAGAGAATGCCAAGAGTGTGCAAAGCAGTAATCAAAGCAAAAGGTGGCTACTTTGAAGAACCGAGAATATAAGACAGATTTTCAGTTGTTTCCCACTTTTTGTTAAGTATTTAATTCCACATGTGCTAATTCATAGTTTTGATGCCTTCAGTGTGAATCTACAATTTTCATAGTCATGAAAATACGGAAAACTCTTTGAGAAGGTGTGTCCAAACTTTTGGTCTGTACTGTACGTGATATTGTCTTGTAGATGCCAAGGTGCCAGGACAAAGGAGTATAAGTGTCTCTAATTGTTAGCTCTCCTTGAGCTGATGGCTGCAGACTCTATATAAGTGAATAGTACAGAGTGTGGGCGAGGAGCTGCACTAGTTGTGGCTGTATGTATCTTCTATTGGCTTGTACTATGGAGTTGGCCATAGTGCAAACATTATCTCTGTTTCCTGCTGTCAGTCCTCCACTCAGACCTCACTATCCTCTTTATCCATGTCACTTTTCTCCGATTATTTTTAACAAAGTCCCCAAAGAGTTTCTTGCAAAGTGTATACGGGGTAGCCTGGACCCAGTGTGTGCCTTACATCAGTATGTCCGCACGCAACGTATGGAGTTGGAGCTGCAGGAGACATTCGCTGTAGGTGAGGACTTCTCTATTAGCCCTTTCATCATTGTCCTTTCTTAAAGGGGTATTCCCATCTAAAGCATTCTATTTATAATGGTAGCTTAGGTAAATTGAATAGTTTTCCTACTATTGCTTTAAAACAAGGAAGCTTTAGCAAAGCTTCCTTGTTTTCCTGCTATGTGAGATTATTCCTCCCATTGTTTACACATCGGTTTTATAGCGCAGGACATGTGTGATAAGACAGGACAGATGACATCACTCACTTCTCTCACTGTTATCTGTAGGAGCAGGAGATGCTGCTTTACATACAGTACACAAAATATACAGACAGATATAATACTAACAATGACTGACTGGCCCAGTGGGGTAGAGGGCCCTGCCTACGAGGGCTTACAATCTATGAGGGAAGAGGGATAGAGACAGAAGGTGAGGGAGAGGCTGCTCAGATGGCGGTGTGGTGATGGTGTTATTGGAGGTTTTAGGCCTTCCTGAATAGATGAGTCTTCAGGGCCTTCTTGCCTGTGATTGTGGGGGTCAGTCTTATGTGTCTTGATAAGGAGTTCCAGAGTACGGGGGATGCACGGGAGAAATCTTGGAGATGGTTGTGTGATGAGCGGATGAGAACAGAGTGGAGTAGGAGGTCTTTGGAGGATCAGAGGATACTTGAACTTAATTTGAAGGGCAGCGTGTAGGTGTAGCCAGTGAAAGGAATGACAGAGGGGAGCAGCCGTTGATGAACCGGGGGGGGGGGGGCAAGGTGAATTAAGTGAGCAGCAAAGTTTAAGGTGGACTGGAGGGGGACGAGGGTATTCACTGGGAGTCCATGGAGAAGGGTGTTACAGTAATCTAAGCGGTAGATTATGAGGGCATGGACTTGCATCTTAGCAGTTTCTGGGGTGAGGAAAGAGCGGATTCGATGGATATTCTTGAGTTGGAGGTGGCAGGAGGTGTTGAGGGTTTGATCATACGACTTGAAGGATAGGTCGGAGTCCAGGGTTATCCCAAGGCAACGGGCCCGTGGAACAGGGGTAAGTGTGCTTCTGTTAACATTGATAGATGGATCAGGTAGAGGGGCCGTACGAGGTGGGGTGGTGGAGATGATGAACTCTGTTTTTTCCATGTTCAGTTTGAGAAAGCAGGAGGAGAGGAAGGAGGCTACAGCCGCTAAGCATTCTGGAACTCTGGCCAGCAGGGAGGTAATGTCTGGTGCAGAGAGGTATATTTGAATGTCATCAGCATAACAATGGTATTAAAAACCATGGGATTCTATCAGTGGCATAACTAGGACATGGCGAACTTTGGTGTCAGTCGGGGGGCCCCCCCCAAAGACATCGACCAACCGAGCCCCCCCGCATTTATACGCACACTATTATGCCCCATAGTGGCCCCTGCACACAGTATTATGCCCCATAGTGGCCCCTGCACACAGTATTATGCCCCATAGTGACCCCTGCACACAGTATTATGCCCCATAGTGGCTCCTGCACACAGTAATATGCCCCATAGTGGCCCCTGCACATATTATTATGCCCCATAGTTGCCCCTTCACACAGTATTGTGCTCCATAGTGGCCACTGCACACGGTATTATGTCCCATGGTGGCCCCTGCACACAGTATTATGCGCCATTGTGGACACCCATGAACAATTATTATACTCTGGGGGGGTTTCAGTCTCCAGAGTATAATAATTGGAGACCCAGGGGGGATAAAAACATAAAAAAAAACCACTGTTACTTACCTATCACTGGCTCCACTGCACTCTCCAACCACTGTTGGCCATCTTCAATGACGTCTGGAACGTCATGTGACCAGGGGGGCCTGTGTCGCAACGCATATGGACACAGGTCCCTGTCATGGGACATCAAGGACATCACGTAAGTAGGCCCAAAGCCGGCCCGGAGATGTAACACTGTTTTTCATGTGTCGTTACCTTCCTGGGCCTCCGATCATTATACTCGGGGGTCCGAAAAGACCCTCGAGTAGAATAGTGCTTGTGGGGCGCACAGCGTCACTTACCGATACTGCCCCCTGCCAGGATCGGTAAGTAAGTAGGGCTATTAAAAAAAAAATCAGCAGTAGTGGCTGTCGCCGGGCCCCCTAATGTCCCAGGCCCTGTGGCAGCCACTACCGCTGCTACCCAGGTAGTTACGCCCCTGGATCCTATGAATTGGCCTAGGCTGAGGGTGTAGATGGAGAACAAGAACAAGGAGTCCTAGGACGGAGCCTTGGGGGACACCTACAGAAAGAAGGTGTTGCGAGAAGGTGGTATGCAAGTGAGAGATGCTGGATGTGCTGTTGATGAGGTATGAGCAGATCCAGGAAAGGGCCAGGTCTGAGATTCCAAGGGATGAGAAAGTTTCTAATGAGAGGGAGTGGTCGACTATGTCAAAGGCAGAGGAAAGTCAACCAAGAAGAGGACAGAGTAGTGACGCTTGGCTTTGGCCATTAAAAGGTCATTAGTGACTTTGGTTAGGACAGTTTCTGTGGAGTGATTGGGTCTGAAGCTTTACTGTAGTCTGTCTAAGAGTAAGTTGGACGAGAGATAGGATACTTCGGAATGAACTTGTTTCTCAAGCAGTTTCGAGACATACGGGAGCAGTGAGATGGGGCAATAGTTGGCTGGAGAGGATGGGTCGAGAGACAGTTTCTTAAGTGTAGGAATGACTGTGGCAAGTTTGAAGGGGGAAGGGAAGGATCCATTTGTTAGGGATAGGTTAAAGAGATGGTGGGTTAGGACTGGAGTGATCACTTCAGTGAGTTTGGGGATGCCATATGACTGAATAGGGTCAAGCGCGCAGGAGGTGAGGTGGGATATGGAGATTAGGGAGGAGAGCTTTTCATCAGTGACAGTGGAGAAACAGGTTAAGAATGAGGAGCACCGAGTAGTTGGATAGAGTGGTTGCCGGGGGTGTAGGGTGAGACTGTCTCTGATGGTGTCAATTTTACTTTTGAAATTAGAGACAAAGTCGTCAGCCGAGATAAGTGATGTCGGAGGGGGCATAGGAAGACGGACAGATGACATCACTCACTGATCTCATTGTTATCTACAGCTCTGCAGGCAGGACCTACGTGATAAGACAGGACAGATGACATCACTGGCTGTTATCTACAGCTCTGCAGGCAGGACCTGTGTGATAAGACAGGACAGATGACATCACTCACTGTTATCTACAGCTCTGCAGGCAGGACCTGCGTGATAAGACAGGACAGATGACATCACTGACTGTTATCTACAGCTCTGCAGGCAGGACCTGCGTGATAAGACAGGACAGATGACATCACTGACTGTTATTTACAGCTCTGCAGGCCAGACCTGCGTGATAAGACAGGACAGATGACATCACTCACTGTTATCTACAGCTCTGCAGGCAGGACCTGTTTAATAAGACAGGACAGATGACATCACTCACTGTTCTCTACAGCTCTGCAGGCAGGACCTGCGTGATAAGACAGGACAGATGACATCACTCACTGTTACCTACAGCTCTGCAGGCAGGACCTGCGTGATAAGACAGGACAGATGACATCACTGACTGTTATCTACAGCTCTGCAGGCAGGACCTGCGTGATAAGACAGGACAGATGACATCACTGACTGTTATTTACAGCTCTGCAGGCCAGACCTGCGTGATAAGACAGGGCAGATGACATCACTCACTGTTATCTACAGCTCTGCATGCAGGACCTGCGTGATAAGACAGGACAGATGACATCACTGACTGTTATCTACAGCTCTGCAGGCAGGACCTGCGTGATAAGACAGGACAGATGACATCACTGACTGTTATTTACAGCTCTGCAGGCCAGACCTGTTTGATAAGACAGGACAGATGACATCGCTCACTGTTCTCTACAGCTCTGCATGCAGGACCTGCGTGATAAGACAGGACAGATGACATCACTCACTGTTATCTACAGCTCTGCAGGCCAGACCTGTTTGATAAGACAGGACAGATGACATCGCTCACTGTTCTCTACAGCTCTGCATGCAGGACCTGCGTGATAAGACAGGACAGATGACATCACTCACTGCTCTCACTGTTGTCTACAACTCTGCATTCAGTTAATTGCAGTTTATTGATAAAGCTGAATCTGTTATCTCTCTGTGTAAACAAACTGATAACAATAAGAAGCAGATACATGTTCTCCACAAACCTGTGTAAAGTAATAGACATTTACTGTGCATATTATCTGATCAGCATTTATATTAGATTTCTAGTAATTATAATACGCATTGTGATACTTCATAGTGCGCTATTCAGTAAGCTGGGGGTTTGCGGCTTTGACTGTGTGTAAAAGAATAAAGTGAGAAGAGACAGCAGGCAAAGCTGTTGAGACTGGTAGACAGGAAAACCCCTTTAATTCATTATATGTGATGCAGCCATGTCATATTGTCATGTTATGAAAAACACAGGATAAACTGCTGACCACTGAGACCATGACAACTATCCTGACAACCAGATAAGGTCGAGGTTAGGTAATCGGCCCCACGTATAGAAGGTGGATATATATTGTGTGAATTAATTTCTCTTTGTTAAATCTTTTGTCGCCAAATCATATAATGCTCTCCAATGCCCCCACACAGTCTATATGATGATCTCCCCAGTGCCCCCACACAGTCTATATGATGATCTCCCCAGTGCCCCCACACAGTCTATATGATGATCTCCCCAGTGCCCCCACACAGTCTATACGATGATCTCCCCAGTGCCCCCACACAGTCTATATAATGATCTCCTCAGTGCCTCCACGCAGTATATATGATGATCTCCTCAGTGCCTCCACACAGTCTATACATTGATCTCCTCGGTGCCTCCACGCAGTCTATACGTTGATCTCCTCAGTGCCCCCACACAGTCTATATGATGATCTCCCCAGTGCCCCTACACAGTCTATATGATGATCTCCCCAGTGCCCCTACACAGCACAGTCTATATGATGATCTCCCCAGTGCCCCCACACAGTCTATATAATCCTCAGTGCCCCCACGCAGTATATATGATGATCACCTCAGTACCCCCACACACACTGTATAATGATCTCCTCAGTACTTCCACACAGTTTATATGATGATCTCCTCAGTGCCCCCACACAGTATATATGATGGTCTCCTCAGTGCCCCTACACAGTCTATATAATGATCTCCTCAGTGCCCCCACACAGTCTATATAATGATCTCCTCAGTGCCTCCACGGAGTATATATGATGATCTCCCCAGTACCCCCACACACTCTGTATAATGATATCCTCAGTGCCTCCACGCAGTCTATATAATGATCTCCTCAGTGCTTCCACGCAGTATATATGATGATCTCCTCAGTGCCCCCACACAGTATATATGATGGTCTCCTCAGTGCTTCCACACAGTATATATGATGATCTCCTCAGTGCCCCCACACAGTATATATGATGGTCTCCTCAGTGCCCCTACACAGTCTATATAATGATCTCCTCAGTGCCCCCACACAGTCTATATAATGATCTCCTCAGTGCTTCCACACAGTATATATGATGATCTCCCCAGTATCCAATCACTGTGGGACAAAGCGATCCTCAAGTCATACCTTACAAGGGAAGACCATATACCATATAGGGGGGACCATATACTTTTTAAAGGGGTCCTTTCACCAACAGCTCCAGTTCTTTGCATAATTTGGTGCTGGGCTGGAGCAGATAGTTTGGGACCACCCACCTGACAGTTCAAAGCCAGATTAGAAAATTGGGTGCTGAAGCTATTCAGTGATTGGTCAGGAGTGGTGGCGGCTACAGAGAACATAACAACTGCCCCAGAATCAGTGGAGTATCACCTACAGAAGGATTCAAAGATCTAGTGCCAGTGGTGAAAGCTCCTCTGTAAGGTCATGTCTCTGACCACTGCACTGATCAGGGGTCCTTGGTCCCAACTAGTTGTCACTGACATACCATGTAATGTTCCATTTTGTGTCTTAGGACGTCCTAGCGGGACTTTGTATGGCTTTTGTGCCATAGTGGATGGAGTGCATTACAGCACTGGAATAGGGGCATCCAAAAAAAGAGGCCAAGAGGAATGCAGCAAGACTGGCTTTGGATGAGATACTCCAGAGCGGATTGGTATCTGAACTACACGGTACGTCTATACATAAATATGGCACAGCTTCTATACAGTGCGGTACCCTCTATACATAAATATGGCACAGTTCCTATAAAGTGCAGTATCTCTATACATATATATGACGCAGCTCCTATACAGTGTGATACCTCTATACATATATATGGCGCAGCTCCTATACAGTGCGGTACCTCTATACATAAATATGGCACAGCTCCGATACAGTGCGGTATCTCTATACATAAATATGGTGCAGTTCCTATACAGTGTGGTACCTCTATACATAAATATGGCACAGCTCCGATACAGTGCGGTATCTCTATACATAAATATGGCACAGTTCCTATAAAGTGCAGTATCTCTATACATATATATGACGCAGCTCCTATACAGTGTGATACCTCTATACATATATATGGCGCAGCTCCTATACAGTGTGGTACCTCTATACATAAATATGGCACAGCTCCGATACAGTGCGGTATCTCTATACATAAATATGGCGCAGTTCCTATACAGTGCGGTACCTCTATACATAAGTATGGCGCAGCTCCTATATAGTTTGTTATGTCCATATACACTCACCGGCCACTTTATTAGTTACACCATGCTAGTAACGGGTTGGACCCCCTTTTGCCTTCAGAACTGCCTCAATTCTTCGTGGCATAGATTCAACAAGGTGCTGGAAGCATTCCTCAGAGATTTTGGTCCATATTGACATGATGGCATCACACAGTTGCCGCAGATTTGTCGGCTGCACATCCATGATGCGAATCTCCCGTTCCACCACATCCCAAAGATGCTCTATTGGATTGAGATCTGGTGACTGTGGAGGCCATTGGAGTACAGTGAACTCATTGTCATGTTCAAGAAACCAGTCTGAGATGATTCCAGCTTTATGACATGGCATTGCATTATCCTGCTGAAAGTAGCCATCAGATGTTGGGTACATTGTGGTCATAAAGGGATGGACATGGTCAGCAATAATACTCAGGTAGGCTTTGGCGTTGCAACGATGCTCAATTGGTACCAAGGGGCCCAAAGAGTGCCAAGAAAATATTCCCCACACCATGACACCACCACCACCAGCCTGAACCGTTGATACAAGGCAGGATGGATCCATGCTTTCATGTTGTTGACGCCAAATTCTGACCCTACCATCCGAATGTTGCAGCAGAAATCGAGACTCATCAGACCAGGCAACGTTTTTCCAATCTTCAATTGTCCAATTTCGATGAGCTTGTGCAAATTGTAGCCTCAGTTTCCTGTTCTTAGCTGAAAGGAGTGGCACCCGGTGTGGTCTTCTGCTGCTGTAGCCCATCTGCCTCAAAGTTCGACATCCTGTGCGTTCAGAGATACTCTTCTGGCTACCTTGGTTGTAACGGGTGGCTATTTGAGTCACTGTTGCCTTTCTATCAGCTCGAACCAGTCTGGCCATTCTCCTCTGACATCAACAACGCATTTCCGCCCACAGAACTGCCGCTCAATGGATGTTTTTTCTTTTTCGGACCATTCTCTGTAAACCCTAGAGATGGTTGTGCGTGAAAATCCCAGTAGATCAGCAGTTTCTGAAATACTCAGATCAGCCCTTCTGGCACCAACAACCATGCCACGTTCAAAGGCACTCAAATCACCTTTCTTCCCCATACTGATGCTCGGTTTGAACTGCAGGAGATTGTCTTGACCATGTCTACATGCCTAAATGCACTAAGTTGCCGCCATGTGATTGGCTGATTAGAAATTAAGTGTTACCGAGCAGTTGGACAGGTGTACCTAATAAAGTGGCCGGTGAGTGTATATAATATATACAGTATATTGCTGCTTCTACTCCATTCCTCTTTGCTTCTTCAGCCACCTTTCATGCGTTGGTCGGGTTTCATGTCTCTAGTTGAGTTGCTTCTTTAGATCTGTATAGCCAGTACTACAGGGGCCATATTCACACTGTGCAGCATACATTTGATGTCTGTACTAGAAAAGCTTTTGGTGTTTTCTCCCTCACCGGAGCTGGAGCGTATTCTGTCAAGGGCTGGTATATGTCATGGGTGCCTATAGGTGACCTACCCCTATACAATGCCAACAACAGAGGTGTATAAACTGGGCGATGGTAGGTACAATGTGAATGCTGCCTTAGCTCTATATTCAGACACACAGTTATTTGTCTTGTGGCACGGAGCGCTTCTTTACATAGACTTGAGGTACACTGATGTAGCTATACATGCAGCGGCTTAGATTCAGCAGGGGACGTCACTGGGTCTGTGTGATACATATAGATGATATCTGTATTCCCTCCATAGGCCAATTCACATCATGTAGGCAGGAATCAGACCTGTCCTGATTGGCTCATGGGCCCCTGTTAATACAAGGACATGTGTATGGAGCCCTAAAAAATAACAGGTCTGTGTGCCAGCTGTGAAAGATACAGCCAGCTCATGTTCTTCTTGGGATCTATGCCCCTGTATACACTGTTGTTTTTTTTCTCCAGATAAGCGCTCTGGTGTTCATGAGGAGATAGCACTCGCTGTAAAGGAGAAGTTCACTGAACTGGTGTCCAAGTGTCCACAATATGAAGGCTGCAGGAACTCTCTGGCTGCATTTGTCATGGTCTATGGTAAGAAAATCAGGATGCTGAAATGGTAGGGACAATCTCTGGAGGCCGCAAGGCGCATCTCACTCAGAGGCAGAGAATCTGGCTGCAGCCATGCTGGAAGGGGTGAGGCTTCAGATGCAGCCATGCTGGAAGGGGGGAGGCTTTGGCTGCAGCCATACTGGAAGGGGGGAGGCTTCAGATGCAGCCATGCTGGAAGGGGGGAGGCTTCAGATGCAGCCATTCTGGAAGGGGGGAGGCTTCAGATGCAGCCATGCTGGAAGGGGGAAGGCTTCAGATGCAGCCATACTGGAAGGGGGGAGGCTTCAGATGTAGCCATGCTGGAAGGGGTGAGGCTTCAGATGCAGCCATTTTGGAAGGCTTCAGATGCAGCTATGCTGGAAGGGGGGAGGCTTCAGATGCAGCCATGCTGGAAGGGGGAGGCTTCAGATGCAGCCATGCTGGAAGGGGGGAGGCTTCAGATGCAGCCATGCTGGAAGGGGGGAGGCTTCAGATGCAGACATGCTGGAAGGGGGGAGGCTTCAGATGCAGCCATACTGGAAGGGGGGAGGCTTCAGATGCAGCCATGCTGGAAGGTGGGAGGCTTCAGATGCAGCCATGCTGGAAGGGGGGAGGCTTCAGATGCAGCCATGCTGGAAGGCTTCAGATGCAGCTATGCTGGAAGGGGGGAGGCTTCAGATGCATCCATGCTGGAAGGGGGGAGGCTTCAGATGCAGCCATACTGGAAGGGGGGAGGCTTCAGATGCAGCCATGCTGGAAGGCTTCAGATGCAGCTACGCTGGAAGGAGGGAGGCTTCAGATGCAGCCATGCTGGAAGGGGTGAGGCTTCAGATGCAGCCATGCTGGAAGGGGGGAGGCTTCAGATGCAGCCATGCTGGAAGGGGGGAGGCTTCAGATGCAGCCATGCTGGAAGGGGGAGGCTTCAGATGCAGCCATGCTGGAAGGGGTGAGGCTTCAGATGCAGCCATGCTGGAAGGGGAGAGGCTTCAGATGCAGACATACTGGAAGGGGTGAGGCTTCAGATGCAGCCATGCTGGAAGGTGGGAGGCTTCAGATGCAGCCATGCTGGAAGGGGGGAGGCTTCAGATGCAGCCATACTGGAAGGGGGGAGGCTTCAGATGCAGCCATGCTGGAAGGGGTGAGGCTTCAGATGCAGCCATGCTGGAAGGCTTCAGATGCAGCCATGCTGGAAGGGGGAAGGCTTCAGATGCAGCCATACTGGAAGGGGGGAGGCTTCAGATGCAGCCATGCTGGAAGGGGTGAGGCTTCAGATGCAGCCATGCTGGAAGGCTTCAGATGCAGCTATGCTGGAAGGGGGGAGGCTTCAGATGTAGCCATGCTGGAAGGGGGGAGGCTTCAGATGCAGCCATGCTGGAAGGTGGGAGGCTTCAGATGCAGCCATGCTGGAAGGGGGGAGGCTTCAGGTGCAGACATGCTGGAAGGGGGGAGGCTTCAGATGCAGCCATGCTGGAAGGGGTGAGGCTTCAGATGCAGCCATACTGGAAGGCTTCAGATGCAGCCATGCTGGAAGGGGGGAGGCTTCAGATGCAGCCATACTGGAAGGGGGGAGGCTTCAGATGCAGCCATGCTGGAAGGGGGGAGGCTTCAGATGCAGCCATGCTGGAAGGGGTGAGGCTTCAGATGCAGCCATGCTGAAAGGCTTCAGATGCAGCCATTCTGGAAGGGGGGAGGCTTCAGATGCAGCCATGCTGGAAGGGGGGAGGCTTCAGATGCAGCCATGCTGGAAGGGGTGAGGCTTCAGATGCAGCCATGCTGGAAGGTGGGAGGCTTCAGATGCATCCATACTGGAAGGGGGGAGGCTTCAGATGCAGCCATACTGGAAGGGGGGAGGCTTTGGCTGCAGCCATGCTGGAAGTGGCAAGGCTTCAGATGCAGCCATGCTGGAAGGTGAGAGGCTTCAGATGCAGCCATTCTGGAAGGGGGGAGGCTTCAGATGCAGCCATGCTGGAAGGGGGAAGGCTTCAGATGCAGCCATACTGGAAGGGGGGAGGCTTCAGATGCAGCCATGCTGGAAGGGGTGAGGCTTCAGATGCAGCCATTCTGGAAGGCTTCAGATGCAGCTATGCTGGAAGGGGGGAGGCTTCAGATGCAGCCATGCTGGAAGGGGGGAGGCTTCAGATGCAGCCATGCTGGAAGGGGGGAGGCTTCAGATGCAGACATGCTGGAAGGGGGGAGGCTTCAGATGCAGCCATACTGGAAGGGGGGAGGCTTCAGATGCAGCCATGCTGGAAGGTGGGAGGCTTCAGATGCAGCCATGCTGGAAGGGGGGAGGCTTCAGATGCAGCCATGCTGGAAGGCTTCAGATGCAGCTATGCTGGAAGGGGGGAGGCTTCAGATGCATCCATGCTGGAAGGGGGGAGGCTTCAGATGCAGCCATACTGGAAGGGGGGAGGCTTCAGATGCAGCCATGCTGGAAGGCTTCAGATGCAGCTACGCTGGAAGGGGGGAGGCTTCAGATGCAGCCATGCTGGAAGGGGTGAGGCTTCAGATGCAGCCATGCTGGAAGGGGGGAGGCTTCAGATGCAGCCATGCTGGAAGGGGGAGGCTTCAGATGCAGCCATGCTGGAAGGGGTGAGGCTTCAGATGCAGCCATGCTGGAAGGGGAGAGGCTTCAGATGCAGCCATACTGGAAGGGGGGAGGCTTCAGATGCAGCCATGCTGGAAGGCTTCAGATGCAGCTACGCTGGAAGGGGGGAGGCTTCAGATGCAGCCATGCTGGAAAGGGTGAGGCTTCAGATGCAGCCATGCTGGAAGGGGGGAGGCTTCAGATGCAGCCATGCTGGAAGGGGGAGGCTTCAGATGCAGCCATGCTGGAAGGGGTGAGGCTTCAGATGCAGCCATGCTGGAAGGGGAGAGGCTTCAGATGCAGACATACAGGAAGGGGGGAGGCTTCAGATGCAGCCATGCTGGAAGGGGGGAGGCTTCAGATGCAGCCATTCTGGAAGGGGGGAGGCTTCAGATGCAGCCATGCTGGAAGGGGTGAGGCTTCAGATGCAGCCATGCTGGAAGGCTTCAGATGCAGCCATGCTGGAAGGGGGGAGGCTTCAGATGCAGCCATGCTGGAAGGGGGGAGGCTTCAGATGCAGCCATGCTGGAAGGGGGAGGCTTCAGATGCAGCCATTCTGGAAGGGGGGAGGCTTCAGATGCAGCCATGCTGGAAGGGGTGAGGCTTCAGATGCAGCCATGCTGGAAGGTGGGAGGCTTCAGATGCATCCATGCTGGAAGGTGGGAGGCTTCAGATGCATCCATACTGGAAGGGGGGAGGCTTCAGATGCAGCCATACTGGAAGGGAGGAGGCTTCGGCTGCAGCCATGCTGGAAGTGGGGAGGCTTCAGATGCAGCCATGCTGGAAGGGGTGAGGCTTCAGATGCAGCCATGCTGGAAGGCTTCAGATGCAGCCATGCTGGAAGGGGGGAGGCTTCAGATGCAGCCATACTGGAAGGGGGGAGGCTTCAGATGCAGCCATGCTGGAAGGGGTGAGGCTTCAGATGCAGCCATGCTGGAAGGCTTCAGATGCAGCCATGCTGGAAGGGGGAAGGCTTCAGATGCAGCCATACTGGAAGGGGGGAGGCTTCAGATGCAGCCATGCTGGAAGGGGTGAGGCTTCAGATGCAGCCATTCTGGAAGGCTTCAGATGCAGCTATGCTGGAAGGGGGGAGGCTTCAGATGCAGCCATGCTGGAAGGGGGGAGGCTTCAGATGCAGCCATGCTGGAAGGTGGGAGGCTTCAGATGCAGCCATGCTGGAAGGGGGGAGGCTTCAGATGCAGACATGCTGGAAGGGGGGAGGCTTCAGATGCAGCCATACTGGAAGGGGGGAGGCTTCAGATGCAGCCATGCTGGAAGGTGGGAGGCTTCAGATGCAGCCATGCTGGAAGGGGGGAGGCTTCAGAGGCAGCCATGCTGGAAGGCTTCAGATGCAGCTATGCTGGAAGGGGGGAGGCTTCAGATGCATCCATGCTGGAAGGGGGGAGACTTCAGATGCAGCCATACTGGAAGGGGGGAAGCTTCAGATGCAGCCATGCTGGAAGGCTTCAGATGCAGTTGTGCTGGAAGGGGGGAGGCTTCAGATGCAGCCATGCTGGAAGGGGTGAGGCTTCAGATGCAGCCATGCTGGAAGGGGGGAGGCTTCAGATGCAGCCATGCTGGAAGGGGGAGGCTTCAGATGCAGCCATGCTGGAAGGGGTGAGGCTTCAGATGCAGCCATGCTGGAAGGGGAGAGGCTTCAGATGCAGACATACTGGAAGGGGTGAGGCTTCAGATGCAGCCATGCTGGAAGGTGGGAGGCTTCAGATGCAGCCATGCTGGAAGGGGGGAGGCTTCAGATGCAGCCATGCTGGAAGGGGTGAGGCTTCAGATGCAGCCATGCTGGAAGGCTTCAGATGCAGCCATGCTGGAAGGGGGAAGGCTTCAGATGCAGCCATACTGGAAGGGGGGAGGCTTCAGATGCAGCCATGCTGGAAGGGGTGAGGCTTCAGATGCAGCCATGCTGGAAGGCTTCAGATGCAGCTATGCTGGAAGGGGGGAGGCTTCAGATGCAGCCATGCTGGAAGGGGGGAGGCTTCAGATGCAGCCATGCTGGAAGGTGGGAGGCTTCAGATGCAGCCATGCTGGAAGGGGGGAGGCTTCAGATGCAGCCATGCTGGAAGGGGTGAGGCTTCAGATGCAGCCATGCTGGAAGGCTTCAGATGCAGCCATGCTGGAAGGGGGGAGGCTTCAGATGCAGCCATACTGGAAGGGGGGAGGCTTCAGATGCAGCCATGCTGGAAGGGGGGAGGCTTCAGATGCAGCCATGCTGGAAGGCTTCAGGTGCAGCCATGCTGGAAGGGGGGAGGCTTCAGATGCAGCCATGCTGGAAGGGGGGAGGCTTCAGATGCAGCCATGCTGGAAGGCTTCAGATGCAGCTATGCTGGAAGGGGGGAGGCTTCAGATGCAGCCATGCTTGAAGGGGTGAGGCTTCAGATGCAGCCATGCTGGAAGGGGGGAGGCTTCAGATGCAGCCATGCTGGAAGGGGGAGGCTTCAGATGCAGCCATGCTGGAAGGGGTGAGGCTTCAGATGCAGCCATGCTGGAAGGGGAGAGGCTTCAGATGCAGACATACTGGAAGGGGTGAGGCTTCAGATGCAGCCATGCTGGAAGGTGGGAGGCTTCAGATGCAGCCATGCTGGAAGGGGGGAGGCTTCAGATGCAGCCATACTGGAAGGGGGGAGGCTTCAGATGCAGCCATGCTGGAAGGGGTGAGGCTTCAGATGCAGCCATGCTGGAAGGTGGGAGGCTTCAGATGAATCCATACTGGAAGGGGGAGGCTTCAGATGCAGCCATACTGGAAGGGGGGAGGCTTCAGATGCAGCCATGCTGGAAGTGGGGAGGCTTCAGATGCAGCCATGCTGGAAGGGGGGAGGCTTCAGATGCAGCCATGCTGGAAGGGGGGAGGCTTCAGATGCAGCCATGCTGGAAGGGGTGAGGCTTCAGATGCAGCCATGCTGGAAGGTGGGAGGCTTCAGATGCATCCATACTGGAAGGGGGGAGGCTTCAGATGCAGCCATACTGGAAGGGGGGAGGCTTCAGATGCTGCCATGCTGGAAGGGGGGAGGCTTCAGATGCAGCCATGCTGGAAGGGGTGAGGCCTCAGATGCAGTCATGCTGGAAGGCTTCAGATGCAGCCATGCTGGAAGGGGGCAGGCTTCAGATGCAGCCATACTGGAAGGGGGGAGGCTTCAGATACAGCCATGCTGGAAGGGGTGAGGCTTCAGATGCAGCCATGCTGGAAGGCTTCAGATGCAGCCATGCTGGAAGGGGGGAGGCTTCAGATGCAGCCATGCTGGAAGGGGGAGGCTTCAGATGCAGCCATACTGGAAGGGGGAGGCTTCAGATGCAGCCATGCTGGAAGGGGTGAGGCTTCAGATGCAGCCATGCTGGAAGGGGAGAGGCTTCAGATGCAGCCATACTGGAAGGGGTGAGGCTTCAGATGCAGCCATGCTGGAAGGTGGGAGGCTTCAGATACAGCCATGCTGGAAGGGGGGAGGATTCAGATGCAGCCATGCTGGAAGGGGGGAGGCTTCAGATGCAGCCATGCTGGAAGGGGTGAGGCTTCAGATGCAGCCATGCTGGAAGGTGAGAGGCTTCAGATGCATCCATACTGGAAGGGGGGAGGCTTCAGATGCAGCCATGCTGGAAGGGGGGAGGCTTCAGATGCAGCCATGCTGGAAGGGGGGAGGCTTCAGATGCAGCCATGCTGGAAGTGGGGAGGCTTCAGATGCAGCCATGCTGGAAGGGGTGAGGCTTCAGATGCAGCCATGCTGGAAGGGGAGAGGCTTCAGATGCAGCCATGCTGGAAGGTGGGAGGCTTCAGATGCAGCCATGCTGGAATGGGGGAGGCTTCAGATGCAGCCATGCTGGAAGGGGGGAGGCTTCAGATGCATCCATACTGGAAGGGGGGAGGCTTCAGATGCAGCCATGCTGGAAGTGGGGAGGCTTCAGATGCAGCCATGCTGGAAGGGGGGAGGCTTCAGATGCATCCATACTTGAAGGGGGGAGGCTTCAGATGCAGCCATGCTGGAAGGGGGGAGGCTTCAGATGCAGCCATGCTGGAAGGCTTCAGATGCAGCCATGCTGGAAGGTGGGAGGCTTCAGATGCAGCCATGCTGGAAGGGGGGAGGCTTCAGATGCAGACATGCTGGAAGGGGGGAGGCTTCAGATGCAGCCATACTGGAAGGGGGGAGGCTTCAGATGCAGCCATGCTGGAAGGTGGGAGGCTTCAGATGCAGCCATGCTGGAAGGGGGGAGGCTTCAGAGGCAGCCATGCTGGAAGGCTTCAGATGCAGCTATGCTGGAAGGGGGGAGGCTTCAGATGCATCCATGCTGGAAGGGGGGAGACTTCATATGCAGCCATACTGGAAGGGGGGAGGCTTCAGATGCAGCCATGCTGGAAGGCTTCAGATGCAGTTGTGCTGGAAGGGGGGAGGCTTCAGATGCAGCCATGCTGGAAGGGGTGAGGCTTCAGATGCAGCCTTGCTGGAAGGGGGGAGGCTTCAGATGCAGCCATGCTGGAAAGGGGAGGCTTCAGATGCAGCCATGCTGGAAGGGGTGAGGCTTCAGATGCAGCCATGCTGGAAGGGGAGAGGCTTCAGATGCAGACATACTGGAAGGGGTGAGGCTTCAGATGCAGCCATGCTGGAAGGTGGGAGGCTTCAGATGCAGCCATGCTGGAAGGGGGGAGGCTTCAGATGCAGCCATACTGGAAGGGGGGAGGCTTCAGATGCAGCCATGCTGGAAGGGGTGAGGCTTCAGATGCAGCCATGCTGGAAGGCTTCAGATGCAGCCATGCTGGAAGGGGGAAGGCTTCAGATGCAGCCATACTGGAAGGGGGGAGGCTTCAGATGCAGCCATGCTGGAAGGGGTGAGGCTTCAGATGCAGCCATGCTGGAAGGCTTCAGATGCAGCTATGCTGGAAGGGGGGAGGCTTCAGATGCAGCCATGCTGGAAGGGGGTAGGCTTCAGATGCAGCCATGCTGGAAGGTGGGAGGCTTCAGATGCAGCCATGCTGGAAGGGGGGAGGCTTCAGATGCAGACATGCTGGAAGGGGGGAGGCTTCAGATGCAGCCATGCTGGAAGGGGTGAGGCTTCAGATGCAGCCATGCTGGAAGGCTTCAGATGCAGCCATGCTGGAAGGGGGGAGGCTTCAGATGCAGCCATGCTGGAAGGGGGGAGGCTTCAGATGCAGCCATGCTGGAAGGCTTCAGGTGCAGCCATGCTGGAAGGGGGGAGGCTTCAGATGCAGCCATGCTGGAAGGCTTCAGATGCAGCTATGCTGGAAGGGGGGAGGCTTCAGATGCATCCATGCTGGAAGGGGGGAGGCTTCAGATGCAGCCATACTGGAAGGGGGGAGGCTTCAGATGCAGCCATGCTGGAAGGCTTCAGATGCAGCTATGCTGGAAGGGGGGAGGCTTCAGATGCAGCCATGCTTGAAGGGGTGAGGCTTCAGATGCAGCCATGCTGGAAGGGGGGAGGCTTCAGATGCAGCCATGCTGGAAGGGGGAGGCTTCAGATGCAGCCATGCTGGAAGGGGTGAGGCTTCAGATGCAGCCATGCTGGAAGGGGAGAGGCTTCAGATGCAGACATACTGGAAGGGGTGAGGCTTCAGATGCAGCCATGCTGGAAGGTGGGAGGCTTCAGATGCAGCCATGCTGGAAGGGGGGAGGCTTCAGATGCAGCCATACTGGAAGGGGGAGGCTTCAGATGCAGCCATGCTGGAAGGGGTGAGGCTTCAGATGCAGCCATGCTGGAAGGTGGGAGGCTTCAGATGAATCCATACTGGAAGGGGGAGGCTTCAGATGCAGCCATACTGGAAGGGGGGAGGCTTCAGATGCAGCCATGCTGGAAGTGGGGAGGCTTCAGATGCAGCCATGCTGGAAGGGGGGAGGCTTCAGATGCAGCCATGCTGGAAGGGGGGAGGCTTCAGATGCAGCCATGCTGGAAGGGGTGAGGCTTCAGATGCAGCCATGCTGGAAGGTGGGAGGCTTCAGATGCATCCATACTGGAAGGGGGGAGGCTTCAGATGCAGCCATACTGGAAGGGGGGAGGCTTCAGATGCAGCCATGCTGGAAGGGGGGAGGCTTCAGATGCAGCCATGCTGGAAGGGGTGAGGCCTCAGATGCAGTCATGCTGGAAGGCTTCAGATGCAGCCATGCTGGAAGGGGGCAGGCTTCAGATGCAGCCATACTGGAAGGGGGGAGGCTTCAGATACAGCCATGCTGGAAGGGGTGAGGCTTCAGATGCAGCCATGCTGGAAGGCTTCAGATGCAGCCATGCTGGAAGGGGGGAGGCTTCAGATGCAGCCATGCTGGAAGGGGGAGGCTTCAGATGCAGCCATACTGGAAGGGGGAGGCTTCAGATGCAGCCATGCTGGAAGGGGTGAGGCTTCAGATGCAGCCATGCTGGAAGGGGAGAGGCTTCAGATGCAGCCATACTGGAAGGGGTGAGGCTTCAGATGCAGCCATGCTGGAAGGTGGGAGGCTTCAGATACAGCCATGCTGGAAGGGGGGAGGATTCAGATGCAGCCATGCTGGAAGGGGGGAGGCTTCAGATGCAGCCATGCTGGAAGGGGTGAGGCTTCAGATGCAGCCATGCTGGAAGGTGGGAGGCTTCAGATACATCCATACTGGAAGGGGGGAGGCTTCAGATGCAGCCATGCTGGAAGGGGGGAGGCTTCAGATGCAGCCATGCTGGAAGGGGGGAGGCTTCAGATGCAGCCATGCTGGAAGTGGGGAGGCTTCAGATGCAGCCATGCTGGAAGGGGTGAGGCTTCAGATGCAGCCATGCTGGAAGGGGAGAGGCTTCAGATGCAGCCATGCTGGAAGGTGGGAGGCTTCAGATGCAGCCATGCTGGAATGGGGGAGGCTTCAGATGCAGCCATGCTGGAAGGGGGGAGGCTTCAGATGCATCCATACTGGAAGGGGGGAGGCTTCAGATGCAGCCATGCTGGAAGTGGGGAGGCTTCAGATGCAGCCATGCTGGAAGGGGGGAGGCTTCAGATGCATCCATACTGGAAGGGGGGAGGCTTCAGATGCAGCCATGCTGGAAGGGGGGAGGCTTCAGATGCATCCATACTGGAAGGGGGGAGGCTTCAGATGCAGCCATGCTGGAAGGGGGGAGGCTTCAGATGCAGCCATGCTGGAAGGGGGGAGGCTTCAGATGCAGCTATGCTGGAAGTGGGGAGGCTTCAGATGCAGCCATGCTGGAAGGGGTGAGGCTTCAGATGCAGCCATGCTGGAAAGGAGAGAGTTCAGATGCAGCCAAACTGGAAGGGGTGAGGCTTCAGATGCAGCCATGCTGGAAGGTGGGAGGCTTCAGATGCAGCCATGCTGGAAGGGGGGAGGCTTCAGATGCAGCCATGCTGGAAGGGGGGAGGCTTCAGATGCATCCATACTGGAAGGGGGGAGGTTTCAGATGCAGCCATGCTGGAAGGGGGGAGGCTTCAGATGCAGCCATGCTGGAAGTGGGGAGGCTTCAGATGCATCCATACTGGAAGGGGGGAGGCTTCAGATGCAGCCATACTGGAAGGGGGGAGGCTTCGGCTGCAGCCATGCTGGAAGGGGTGAGGCTTCAGATGCAGCCATGCTGGAAGGCTTCAGATGCAGCCATGCTGGAAGGGGGGGAGGCTTCAGATGCAGCCATACTGGAAGGGGGGAGGCTTCGGCTGCAGCCATGCTGGAAGGGGTGAGGCTTCAGATGCAGCCATGCTGGAAGGCTTCAGATGCAGCCATGCTGGAAGGGGTGAGGCTTCAGATGTATCCATGCTGGAAGGGGGGAGGCTTCAGATGCAACCATACTGGAAGGGGTGAGGCTTCAGATGCAGCCATGCTGGAAGGTGGGAGGCTTCAGATGCAGCCATGCTGGAAGGGGGGAGGCTTCAGATGCAGCCATGCTGGAAGGGGGGAGGCTTCAGATGCAGCCATACTGTAAGGGGTGAGGCTTCAGATGCAGCCATGCTGGAAGGTAGGAGGCTTCAGATGCATCCATACTGGAAGGGGGGAGGCTTCAGATGCAGCCATGCTGGAAGGGGGGAGGCTTCAGATGCAGCCATGCTGGAAGGGGGGAGGCTTCAGATGTAGCCATGCTGGAAGGGGGGAGGCTTCAGATGCAGCCATACTGGAAGGGGGAGGCTTCAGATGCAGCCATGCTGGAAGGGGGGAGGCTTCAGATGCAGCCATGCTGGAAGGGGTGAGGCTTCAGATGCAGCCATGCTGGAAGGTGGGAGGCTTCAGATGCAGCCATGCTGGAATGGGGGAGGCTTCAGATGCAGCCATGCTGGAAGGGGGGAGTCTTCAGATGCATCCATACTGGAAGGGGGGAGGCTTCAGATGCAGCCATGCTGGAAGTGGGGAGGCTTCAGATGCAGCCATGCTGGAAGGGGGGAGGCTTCAGATGCATCCATACTGGAAGGGGGGAGGCTTCAGATGCAGCCATGCTGGAAGGGGGGAGGCTTCAGATGCATCCATACTGGAAGGGGGGAGGCTTCAGATGCAGCCATGCTGGAAGGGGGGAGGCTTCAGATGCAGCCATGCTGGAAGGGGGGAGGCTTCAGATGCAGCCATGCTGGAAGTGGGGAGGCTTCAGATGCAGCCATGCTGGAAGGGGTGAGGCTTCAGATGCAGCCATGCTGGAAAGGAGAGAGTTCAGATGCAGCCAAACTGGAAGGGGTGAGGCTTCAGATGCAGCCATGCTGGAAGGTGGGAGGCTTCAGATGCAGCCATGCTGGAAGGGGGGAGGCTTCAGATGCAGCCATGCTGGAAGGGGGGAGGCTTCAGATGCAGCCATGCTGGAAGGGGGGAGGCTTCAGATGCAGCCATGCTGGAAGTGGGGAGGCTTCGGCTGCAGCCATGCTGGAAGGGGTGAGGCTTCAGATGCAGCCATGCTGGAAGGCTTCAGATGCAGCCATGCTGGAAGGGGGGAGGCTTCAGATGCAGCCATACTGGAAGGGGGGAGGCTTCAGATGCAGCCATGCTGGAAGTGGTGATGCTTCAGATGCAGCCATGCTGGAAGGCTTCAGATGCAGCCATGCTGGAAGGGGTGAGGCTTCAGATGCATCCATGCTGGAAGGGGGGAGGCTTCAGATGCAGCCATACTGGAAGGGGTGAGGCTTCAGATGCAGCCTTGCTGGAAGGTGGGAGGCTTCAGATGCAGCCATGCTGGAAGGGGGGAGGCTTCAGATGCAGCCATGCTGGAAGGGGGGAGGCTTCAGATGCAGCCATGCTGTAAGGGGTGAGGCTTCAGATGCAGCCATGCTGGAAGGTAGGAGGCTTCAGATGCATCCATACTGTAAGGGGGGAGGCTTCAGATGCAGCCATGCTGGAAGGGGGGAGGCTTCAGATGCAGCCATGCTGGAAGGGGGGAGGCTTCAGATGTAGCCATGCTGGAAGGGGGGAGGCTTCAGATGCAGCCATACTGGAAGGGGGAGGCTTCAGATGCAGCCATGCTGGAAGGGGGGAGGCTTCAGATGCAGCCATGCTGGAAGGTGGGAGACTTTGGCTGTAGTCATGCTGGAAGGAGGAGGCTTCGGCTACAGTCATGCTGGAAGGGGGAGGCTTTAGCTGCAGCCTTGCTGGAGAGGGGAGGCGCCAGCTGCAGCCAGGATGGGGGGCAGGCTCCAGATGCAGCCACATACAAGCTGAGCTCTGGGGACACAGAGATTTCTTTGTATATTTTTCAGATTTACTTTTAATTTACTTTTAATATGAGACAAAATAGGATCAAAGAAAAAAAGATGAAGGGGCAGAGCCAAGTGATGTAGTCTGAGCATTTCTTGGGTTTAGCACTTAACCCCTTATTGACAAGTCTGTTCCAGACCAAGCTTTTTTTTTTTTTTTTTGTAGCCTCAGTGAAAGGCCTCACTTTTTGTTTTCTGTTGACATAGATTTTTTTTTTTTTGTTGTGGGACAAATTGTAGAGATCACGGCATCATCTTGGGGTCTGTGCGATCTGTATGGCTACAGCAACACCTCATTTCATTTCTAGAGCTTATACCAGTCTTATATGAAATGTGGTGAAGTTTCCTTTGGTGATTTGTTCTATTATTTTTATTTATTTTTTTGGTGGTGGGGGGGTGATAGATAAGCGGCCATGTTTCCTTTCTGGGGGGGCATCTCACCATGTACTTTTTGTCATGACAGTTCTGTATAATACGTGGTGATACTTCAATTTTTCCTGACCGCCTGAGTGTTAGACCACTCCCCCTCTGGTGATGGGGTGACAAGGGGAGCTTCTCCCAGTCGTGGTCTCTGTTGACTGTAGCCTCTAAAGAGTTAAACAGTAGAGCGCTGGCCACGCCCCAGGGGGGAAAACTATGTGGTGCTAGCTTTTGCTACAGCTGTCAATATGGCGCATGAATTGGCATAAGGCCCCTTGACGCATTGGAAGTGATGATGGTAAAGGAGAGAATCACCCTGACTGGGCGACCTTGTGTGAAAAATGGCGAGAATCTCACCCACCTGTAGCCTACGTTGTTGCACCATCTTGGCTGCCTCTCTGGAAACAGCGCCATTCCTGCCCACAGGTTGAGTGTGGTATTACAGCTGACCTGCGGTACCATAAACAACCAGTGGACAGCGGTGGTGCGGTGTATGAGTGACGACTGCCATGATCCTGTACAGCCCCCTAATGAGTGGAGTATCGAGCGTCTTCAGGTGACCTTCGACCGTATCCTCCAGGACGGTCATGTGACTTGTGGTGTGACAGATTCTTTGTATTTCCACCTTTTAGGTAACCAAAAGTGGGAAGTCGTGTCCCTGGGCACTGGAGAGTTAAATGTTGGACAGATCAGGCAGAGCGATGGGAGAATTGTCGGTGATTCGCACGCCATCGTGTCCGCCAGACGCTCCTTACTAAGGTATATATGTGATGTAACCTGTCCCAGTGAGCGCGGAGCTCTGTATCACTGGACCCTGATACGGACCTGATGATCCTGACGAGTACCCTCAATGGCCGCCAGGTCAGTGTCAGTCCCTTATCTCTTTCCCGTGTTCTGGCGCAATTGTGTTCACCGATCCTCATATTTGCGGCTCCACTACTCCTGTCCATTCTCTACATAATTGGGGCCCCCAGAGGTCAGGGGCTCTGCGGCAACTGGGTGTGTATGTGTATGGAATCCATTGGCAGTGTGCTGAGGCTGTGGCCATCTTGTTTCCAGGTATTTATACAGGCACCTCCTCCTTCACTTCAGTGGTCATGGTGTCCTGATGGAACGTTCCATCTTCTGCCGAGATTCAGCGACCAATCTTCTCACTTTTCAGGAGAATCTGACTCTCTATCTATATATGAATCGGCTTCCACAAAGATCAGTCCAGACGGCTTCCCTCCCAATGTGAGTCCTGAGCATAGCCTATAGATATCTGCAGGGTATAGTACAGGTGCTGGATGTATGGCCGATCCTGAGCATAGCCTATAGATATCTGCAGGGTATAGTACAGGTGCTGGATGTATGGCCGATCTTGAGCATAGCCTATAGATATCTGCAGGGTATAGTACGGGTACTGGTTGTATGGCCGATCTTAAGTATAGCCTATAGATATCTGTAATGTATAGTACAGGTGCTGGACTAGTGGCTGGGAGTTGTTACTGCACCAGTGAAGATGCCCCGCCCACAGCTCTTTCCAATAAGAGGAGACTGTACGCCTTACATCCATTATCAGTCACTATAGAGGGTACACCCCAAATTCGTTATCGGTCACTATATAGTGTACACCCCACATCCATTATCGGTCACTATAGAGTATACACCCCACATCCATTATCCCTGCAGTCAGTGTACTATGTTACAGCACATAGTGATAGCGCCCTCCAAAGAACTAGATCTTTCTGCTGGTCAATATGAAGTTGGTGACTTTGATTATTATCATTGGCATACATGTCTCGCACCACCATTAGCTAAAGGAGCGGTCATTCACTGTCCAATCAGGATTGCTGATATGAAAATAAAATTTAGTACCATATAAATATGGGGCATGTCAAGTAAAAAAAGGGGAGTGTCCTAAAATCATGGAGGTGAAATGGCGACTTTGATTTTGGTTCTAATGGTCAGCCCTGACGTTGTCCTTATTGTTTATACACAGATGTGCTGGCTTTGTAATCTTCTTTTTCTTCTTCCCTTCCTTCTAGAAGTTTTGCACCCTGTTCCCTGCCCGCAGTTGAATCTTATGGCCAGATGCCCCTTCATATTACTGTGGGAGACCACAACTATCCTGTGGGACATGTTCCTGCTGCTATCACTGCTGACCTAAGCTGTATGTCTCCCACAGACAAGCTTATAAAGTGGCAGGTTGTGGGTGTTCAAGGAGCGCTCCTGAGTATCTTCATGCAGCTGTTGTACATCAGTAACATCCTAGTGGGTAGGTGGGAAAGCGTACTGTGTCACAGAATAAACTCTCAGATCCTCTCCATTCCTGGAGGCTTCTCTGCAGGGTATGAAGTCTGGCAATGCTGTAAGGACGGGTTCACACAGAGTATTGTGGCTCGTCATTTGGTACGTACACGGCCACCGCAAAATCACGTCCGCAAAATAGCGCCGCATGTACGGCACTGGCTCCCATTGAAAACAATGGGAGCGTATACGGCCCGCAAAAGATCCCGCGGCGTGTACGTACCAAATGACGAGCCACAATACTCCGTGTGAACCCGCCCTAAGACTTCCTATCCTTGACTTCCTCTCATGCACTGTACATGCATTGGACAATGAGAAGCACCACAACTATCCTGTGTGTCCTAGATGGGCAGCCTGGAACTACATGTACCAGTAGCTACCTGCACATTGTATTGCATTACTATTACTATAGTCTATATCATCTGCAACTTCTGGCAAAAAAGCAACATTACTGCAACATGTGAGCTCAATATAACTTCTTACAGTGGTTTTCTATAAGATGTCAGTAAGCAATAAAGCATTGCTACATTGTCTCATAGAGCCCATACGTGGTAATAATCATGCCAGTCCAGAAAACAGGACGCACATAATAGCTGTGACTGCCAGTGCAATATGTCCTGTCTGTCTGGGACAAACGATAGTTGGAGTGCCAGTACAATATGCCCTGCCTGTCTGGGACACACAGGATAGTTGTGACTGGCAGTACAATATGCCATGCTTGTCAGGGTGGGGGGGCACAAGATAGTTGTGACTGTCAGTATAATATGCCCTGCTATCTGGGACACTTGATAGTTGGACTCTCATTACAATATGCCCTGCCTGTCTGGGACACACAGGATATTTGTGACCTCCAGTACCATATACTGGACAGCACAGTGGCTCAGTGGTTAGCCTTGCAGCACTGGAGTCCCAGGTTCAAATCCTGCCATGGACAACATCTTCAAGGAGTTGTATGTTCTCCCCGTGTTTGCGTGGGTTTCCTCCGGGTACTCCAGTTTCCTCCCACACACCAAAGACATACTGATAGGGAGTTTAGATTGTGAGCCCTATATGGGACAGTGACTGTCAATGTCTGTAAAGCGCTGTGGAATATGATGGCGCTATACAAGTAAGCATAATAAATAAATGCCCAGGGACATAGGATACTTGTGACTGCCAGTACAATATGCCCTGCATTTCCAGGACACACAGGATAGTTGTGACTGTCAGTATAACCACATGCACATAATGGAGGCTCTGCTGTGTTAGTTACTGTAAAGAGGCTATCCCTTTGTTCAAGTGAAAGATCCCTTTAAAGGGGCTCCATCACTGGGAAAAGTCATTTATCTAAACACATGCTTGCATAGGCTTTAGAAATGCTACTTCACACCTACCTTTAGTATGTAAATTGCCTCAGTGGTTTCTGAATAAGTCCGTTTTTATTCATATGCTAATGAGCTTCCAGCCAGTACAGGAAGTTCCCAGCAGCCTCCTCTCTTCTATTATCTCCTATGTGTGAGAGGCAAACAGGAAGCTGAGTCAGCAGCAGCCTCCCATAGGAAACAACAGTAGAGGAGTGCACGATGTATCTAAAGGTAGGTGTGGAATAGACTTTCTAAAGACTATGCAAGGATATGATTAGTTAAAAATGACTTTTCCCAGTGATAGAGCCCCTTTAAATAACTTCTCTTTTTTTTTATTGTTTTTCTGTACAGTTTTTGCAGATCCTGTGCTATTTTTTGTTTGTGTTTTTAGGGGACAGGAATGGCGCGGATATAATAGGACTTGAACTCGCTGTAAAGCATCGAGTTGATGAAGAGCTAGCCTCAAGATTGCCAATGTTTTACTTTGTGAACAGACCGCACATAAGTTTCGTGACCGCTGTCCACCATACACAGGATGCCAGTGGATGTGACAGTGTCAGTGTGAACTGGTCCCAAGGAGACTTTACATTGGAGGTTGTGGATGCGGCGACAGGGAGAACTAATGAGGGGTATTTGTTGTCTCACAAATAGAGAGACTGGCTGTGAAGTTTAGGAAATTGATGTTTTATAACCAGGAAATAATTTTTTTCTTTCAGGTCGCCATTTAAAAGTGGCCCCTCAATGGCGAGTCGTCTGTGCAAGGCCGCAATGTTAAATCGCTTCATGTTACTAGTAAAGAAGGCAAAAAACTATGACCTTGAAGGCTTGTGTTATCATGACGCAAAGGTAGGTGACGTGGAGACCTGTACTCGAAGCAGGAAAGCCAAAATATTGGGCACACTGTACAGAATGGGTTAATATAGCTATGTCGTGCTGCACACTACAGATATTGGCCTAAGACTCTCCAATGTGACAAAATGTCCTATAGTCTTATAACACCTTCCATGCCAATTTTCATTTTTGCGTATGCGTTTTTTCCTCCCACAGTCATCACGTTTTTACTACTTTTAGATCAGTCACACGAAGTATTGTTTGTAGGACATATTGTACTTTATAATGGCGCAATTTAGTATCCTGTGCAAAATTCAGAATGAGGTGAAATTGGGAGAAAAATGCATTTGCGCCAATTTCTTATGGATACAGCATTCCCTATCTTGTATATATGACATGTTACCTGTATTCTGTGGATCAGTATGGTCATGGTGATATGTACACAGTTGTGCTAAAAAGTTTCCATCCCCCGGCAGATATTTTGGCCTTTTTTCAGAGAATATGAATGATAACAAGTGATTATGAAGATAATCTTGTTTCCCTTAGTCCTAACAGCGGCACAATGTGGGGTATTTCTGCCCCTGTGTGCTGGTAGGACAGGCGGATATTTAATTAGCCAACAAATACGTGGCAGGCCCTATAAGAGGGCACAAGAACCTCCCCTCTGTGTGTTTTATACAAAAGTAATTCTATAGCATTGCATACAGTTATATACATAAGACATAATTCCCAGGCTGGGAAATCCTGTGCTGCTGTTAGGACTAAGGGAAACAAGATTATCTTCATAATCACTTGTTCCCTGTCGTCCGTACCAGCCGCACAATGTGGGGAGATAGCAAGTACGTCTCCCAATAAGGGCGGGTTACTCACCAACGGAGCCCAAAATGGTTTGGGCGAAGGCTGTGGAGTTTGCCACCTGATCCTTCAGCCGATAGTGGCGGATAAATGTGGACTCAGGTGCCCAAGAGGCAGCTGCACATATGTGATCCAGTGGCAGCGCGCTTCTTTCAGCGTGTGAGGTGGATACTGCCCTGGTAGAGTGGGCATGCAGGAAAGCTGGTGCCGGCCGACCTTGGATGGTGTAAGCGACCTTGATAGTGTAGGTGACCCACCGTGATTTTGTAGCCTTGGTGGCTTTGACGCCCTTATTTTTTCCCCAAATAGCTAACCAACAAATTTTCGGCTCGCCTAAAGGGGGGGGGGTGCGCTGCAAATAGATCTGCAGGCACCGGACCACATCCAGTTTATGCAGCCCTTCTTCTTCTGGTGAAGAAGGAGAGGGAAAAAACACTGGAAGGGAAATCCGCTGGTTTATGTTTACCGTAGATGGCACCTTAGGGTGGAACCCCGGGAGTAACCTAAGTTGTATATGATCGGGAAAAAAGGTAATGTACGGCTCCTCTGATGACAGGGCTTGTAGCTCACTGACCCGTTTGGCAGTTGTGACTGCTAATAAAAACGCCATCTTGCCAGTCAATGACTTGAGGGAGGCCTCCTCGAGGGGCTCAAAGGGTTGATCACATAAGGCAGTCAGGACCGAAGTAAGGTCCCATTGGTGGACGGGTGTATTTACCCCCGGCCTCAGCCTAGTTGCCCCTTTAATGAAGGTGCTCACTAAGGAGTTCTGAGACAGACGCCTCCCCAGATAGGCGGACAGGGCCGCTACGTGTACCTTTAGTGTGGCCGCAGCCAGACCTCTGTCTAGTCCGTCTTGAAGGAAGTCCAGGATCGCACCCGTCGGGGGATCGGTGGAGTCCACGTGATGCTGGAGACACCAGGCATTAAAAATGTTGCCTATTCGACGTTAGTTCCTATTGGTCGAATCTGCTCTGGCACTGGATAGGGTCTTCAAGACGGCTTGCGACAGTCTGCTATTCCTCAATAGGGACTGGTCAACCTCCAGGCTGTCAGGTTGAGGCTCCGCAGATCCTGGCATCTCAGCTCTCCTTGGGTTAACAGGTCTGGGAGTGGGGGAAGCTTCCAATATATGCCCTGACTCATCAGTATGAGCTGAGCAAACCAAGCCCTTTTTGGCCAGAACGGGATTATGGCTATTCCCGAGGCTTGGTCCTGTCTTATTTTTATCAATACCTTCGGTATGATAGGAATTGGAGGGAAAATATAAAACAGCTTGAACCTCCATGGGATGGACAGGGCATCCACTGCCAAGGGATTGTCCTCATGGTACAGAGAGCAGAAGGTCCCTACCTTGGCATTGAGTCAGGTAGCCATAAGATCGACCTCCGGGAGACCCCATCTCTGGACGATCTGTTGAAATATGTCTGGATTGAGAGACCATTCTCCTGATACGGTAATACCCCGACTCAGCTGATCCGCTATTATGTTCAGGGAGCCCTTTATGTGAACCGCGGATAACTGGGCTAGATTCTTCTCTGCCCAGGCGAAGATGAGATTCGTCTCCCTTAGTAGAGTTGGTGACCTGGTGCCCCCTTGTTTGTTTATGTACTGTAGATTACCACGGTCATATTGTCTGACCGGATCTTGACTGATTTGCCCTTCAATTCTGGAGCAAAGTGTACTAGGGCCAGGTACACAGCTCTGAGCTCTTTGAGATTGGATGACCCCAGCTCCGGACTTCTCCATCGTCCTTGTACAGTTATGTCTTGACAATGGGCTCCCCATCCCCAAAGGGATGCATCTGTTGTCAACAGGGTCCACATTGTCGGGACCGTGGACCTTCCGTCTCTCAGGTGTATCCACCATCTGAAGGAAAGATGGGTAACGGGAGAAAGGCAGATCTTCTTGTGCAGTCCCCGTGGAGACCTGTTACAGGCTCTCAACACTTCCATTTGGAGGGGACGCAAATGCCATAAAGCCCAAGGTACCGCCTGGCCGAAGATGACATTAGGCCAAGAGCTCTCATGGCGGCACGGATGGTTACTCGCCGGGTGTGCAGTAAGTAACGTGCACTGGCTTGAATCCTTGCCTTCCTTGGGCTGGAGAGGAAGATCTGCATCGTTTCTGAATCCACTATAAATCTGAGAACCTTCTTCGGGTGGATGGAACGATTTCGGATTTCTCCCAATTGATAACCCATCCTAGCTCTTGTAGGAAGGCGGTGGCTATTTCGAGCTGCCGGAGGAGCGCAGCGGTAGACTGAGCTTTTAATAGCCAGTCGTCTAGATAAGGAACGATGAAAAGGCCCTGAAGTCTGAGGGCTGCAGTGACCGGAGCGATCACCTTGGTGAACACCAGTGGGGCGGATGAGATGCCGAAAGGCAGGGCTGTGAATTAATAGTGCTCCCTGTGGCCGGCCAGAAGGACGGCAATCCTGAGGAACTTCCTGTGAGAACGGGCAATAGGGACATGAAGATAAGCGTCTTTCAAGTCGAGGGTAACCATTACCTCTCCTGGTTGAAGAAAAGCAGTCACAGAATCCACGGACTCCATGCGAAATGACCTCTTCCTGATAAACCGATTGAGGTACCTCAGATCTATTATCATCCTCCAGTCCCCGGTGACTTTGGGGACCAGGAAGAAGGGGGAATAAACTCCCTGACCGTAATCTGCGGCAGGTACCTTCTCCAGAGCACCATTAGTGACGTATTCGGTGACTGAGTCTTCCAGACTGGACTGCTGGGAAGGAGGAAGAGGTCGAGTGGAAATGAACCGATCTGGAGGTGGTTGGTGAAATTCTATCTGGTACCCGTACTGCACAATCTTCAACACCCATAGGTCTTGAATGTGGGTGTTCCATGTCCTTATGAAAGCCGAAAGACGTCCTCCTACAGGAGGGGCCACAGGGAGCTGCCCCATGTCAAAACTCCGGCTTCCTTTTATCCTCCTTGGAAGCACCTCGTCCAGCTCCTCTAGGGCGATATCTTGAACGCCATTGTTGAGTTGGGCATCTATAATTAGAGGATGCACCTCTGCCTCTAGGGGGGGCACTCCTGCCCCTGGAAGCCTGGGGTAGGGACTTTCCCCTACCTTCAGACAATCCCTCCATAATGGCGTCCAAACCCCGACCAAACACTCTTCCAGGCTCAAAGGGGAGAGCACAAAGGGCGGCTTTGGAAGCAAAGTCCGCCCGCCAGGGTTTTAGCCAAAGTGGCCTTCTGGCCGCAGTTGACAACGCCATAGATTTGGTGGAGATCTTTAGTTGATGGCGGGAGGCTTCCGCCAAGTAATCAGCCGCCCTATGGAGGTTCTTCATGGAGGACAATATGACGTCCCTGTCGACCCCAGTGTCGATGTCCCGTTCCAATATGGCTAACCGGTTGCGTAAAAAATCGCCAACCGTGGTGGAGGTTAAAGACACCGAAGCCTGGGCAGAGGAGGCGGAGTAGATCTTCCTTAAAATGGAATTGGCCCTGCGATCCAGTGGGTCCTGAAGATTAGATCCATATTCCATGGGCACCAGGGTCCTACGGGACAGCTTTGCTACAGCCAGGTCCATCTTCGGGGGAGGTCCCCAGGAATCCCACTGAGTCGTGTCAACCAGGAATAAGGTCTTGAAAATCCTTGAGCATGAATGTCCTTTCTCTGGCTGTTTCCACTGCTGCACCATAAGGTCGGTCAGCGTGGCGTCCGCATGGAAGGCAATATGACCCCCAGAGGCAGACGTGGAGACTTCCCCATCAACATCTCGGCCCACTGTAGACCGGATGGACTTCAGCAGCCTGGCAGTTTGATCCTAATGGAACACAGGTCTGCTGGAAATAGCTGAGTCGTCCTCGGAGGAATCATCCTCTGCCACCCGCAGATGTTCTAAGTGGGGGAGAGACGAGGAACGATGCTCAGGGCATGGTCTCTTGCTGAGCCGAGACAAGGTGGAATGGATCCCTTTGAGGGAATCATCCTGCAAAAGAAAAAGGAGATTACCAGCAGGGGAAAGTTATTTACCCGAGCGATGCCCAAACTCACCATATAGTCCTTGACCCAGGCCATCATCTCTCTGGGAGAGGAATCCTCCGATGGAGGGCCTCTGCACCCGCGACAACGGGCCCATTCATAGCCTAAAAGTAATAGGCAAATTATAGGACCAAATCCAGAAAGGGGAACTACCCCTCAGAGCCTGCTACCTACCATCAGGGAGCGGCGTGTCGCAATCAAAACAGGTGAGGTGCTTCCTCTTGGAGGAGGTTTTTACTCCTATGGTCCCCCGGAGGGGTAGTAGAGGATGACATATCCTAACAGAGAGAGATAAAGAACCATGCAACACTGTCACCATATAACATCACACCAATAATAAAAAAAAGGGTAGATCTTACCGGGTCCTGTAGACCAGACAGTAAAGGTGACAGTATACCAATCTGAACGTTGGTTAGGTTGAAAATCGGAAAAATCCACAAGATTCAGCCACTTGCACAATGCACAGCCTTCAGCAATGAAGCAGGAAGGTAACTGACACCAGGCCAGCCAGCCTTTTAATTCTGGCCGGCTGGAAGTGGGTGGAGCCACAATCAAAGCAGGTGAGGCAATCTGCCCAGACAACTACCCCTGTAATCAGGGGTCTGCAAAGATATACATTCCCCCCCCCCCCCCAAGAGGCCCTTAACCCGGGCACTTACCCCCACATCTCCCCGTCTTTTCCGGCCTTTAATAAGGCCTGATTCTCCCCTGAGCGAGCGGCCGCCGGCGCCAGGCCGTTGCCAAGGCGCCATGATACCTCCGGCGAAACCGGAAGTGCGCGCTTACAGCCACCAGACATACACTCAGATACACAGACTACTGATGTACACACACACATACAAAGACAACTGACTAACACACACATACACAGACTACTGACTGACACACACATACACAGACAACTGACGTACACACACATACAGACTACTGACTGACACACACATACACAGACTTCTGACTGACAGTATGCGGAGTCCCCGGACTCTCACCAAAATGTCAGGTAAGTCACAAGGAGCGGGGGAAGCGGAGGAGAGGGGGGGATAGAGGGGGGTAGCCACACATGGCTAACAAGCACCTTCTCCCCGCAGGGCACAGAAGGTGACAAGAAGAAAACAACCGCTCAGGAGGTAAGTGATCCTGCTGAGCTTCTCTAAGAGCACACAAGTCCTCCCACCTGTCCTCTGTCCACACAGGACAGAAAAAAACTCACAGAGGGGAGGTTCTTGTGCCCTCTTATAAGGCCTGCCACGTATTTATTGGCTAATTAAATATCCGCCTGTCCTACCAGCACACAGGGGCAGAAATACCCCACATTGTGCCACTGGTACGGACGACAGGGAACACAAATGATAAATACTTTTTCTCCGCTCATGGTTAGTGGTTGGGTGAAGCCATTTATTGTCAGAATGCTGTGTTTTCTATTTTAATCATAATGACAACCAATAACATCAAAATGACCCTGTTGTAAAGTTCCCCTCCCCCATTGTATTGCCCCCTCTGCTGTGGATGAGGATCTTTATTTTCTTCCATGCTTCTTATTCCTATTAATTCCTGGGCTGTCTTGCATATTCTGGGCACTTGAGATCTCTCCAGAGAGGCTCAATGATATTGAGGTCAGAAGACTGAGCTGGCCGCTCCAGAACCGTCACTTTCTTCCGCTGTAGCCAATGACAGCTCGACTTGGCCTTGTGTTTTGGATGGTTGTCATGTTGGAACATCCAAGTACATTCCATGCGCAGCTTCCTGGCTGATGAGTCTCCAGTATTTGTCGATAACACATTGCATTCATCTTTCCTTGTACTTTGACTAAGTTTTCTGAGCCTTTGAAGCCCTCAATCTCCACATTATCAGTGATCCACCTCTGGGCTTTACATGATAAATGGTGTTCCTTTCATCATAGGCCATGTTTACACCTCTCCAAATGGAACGTTTCTGGTTGTCTCATCACTCCAATTGACCTTGTTCCAGAAGATTTGAGGCTTGTCTCTGTGCTGTTTGGCGTATCGAAGGCAAGATTCTTTGTGGCATTTGTGCAGTGATGGCTTTCTTCTGACAACTCCACCATGCAGCCCATTTTTCTTCAAGTGCCTCCTTATTGTGCATCTTGTAACAGCTGCAACGATAGTGTTCAGAGAATCCTGGATTTCAGCTGATGTTGTGTCTCGGTTTTTCTTTGCATCTTGAACAATTTTCCGGGCAGTTGTTGCAGACATTTTGGTTGGTCCACCTGAGTGTGGTTTGGTTTTTACAGAGCCTTTGAGTTTCCATTTGTTAATCACAGCGTGAACACGACTGACTGGCATTAGCAATTCCTTGGAGATCTTATTGGATCCCATTCCTGTTTTATATAGTTCAGCTACCTTTTCCTGTAGATCCGTGGACAACTGTGTTACCTTTTGGGCCCAAATCACCAGGGAACTTCTGAACAGGGTTATTTGGATGGTTTTGGTTGTCACTATGATTTAAAAAGAGAAAACCCATATACACATCTCCCCTCAAGCCTGACAGTTATTAAGCATCCAGTTTCCCTTCCAATGGAACGACAACTCCATTCCCTACCTAGGTATTAGCTTAACGCCATCAGTGAAATCTCTAGTTTCAGCTAACTTACCCCTTAATTTCCTACATCCAAACTGAACTGACCAGATTGGCCAAGTTCGAACACTCCTGGAGGGGCAGGATAGTTACTTATTAAATGCTCATCCTTCCACGCATTTTATATTTTCCTTAACGATCCCCATTCCTGCAAATATCTTCTCATCCCTGCATAAACAAATGAATGCGTTCATTTGGCAGTGAACTGAACCTTGTGTTTCTTTCGCCACCATGACGAAGCCATGGAGGAATGGGACTTCACAATCTACCTGACTATCATTTAGCGTTTATCTTCAGCTGTCTAAAATATTGGTGGGATGATTCACATGACAAAATTTGGCCAGCTCTGGAGGCTCGTGTAGCCCATATCTCCGAGATGAAATCCTTCCTGTTGTATTCTTCTACAGTACATTAATCTCATCGTCTGCACTAACTCCCCCTTCGGTTCGGGTCTTCCTTGAAGCCTGGAAGATGGGATGCTCTGTCACATCACAAATTTCTTCACTCCCCAAGATAAATTTATTGATCCCCATCCAAGCTTTGTCACACCATATCCTTAACATCTCCTTATCTTCATGGGCCACTTGTGTCAGACATAATTCACAAACAATCTATCTTACCATTTCCTCAATTTAATACAAAATACACTCTACCCTCAAAGGAGCTACCTAAATATCGTCAAATTAGAGATTTTCTATTAACATCTAAACCGTCTACCACTGCCTCCATCCCTGTAATACTATGGGATTTCCTACAAAGCCCTCAAAATCCAAAGATGTAAAACCTTTATACCTCCTTGTGGCCAATGATCTTCTCAGTGAGAATCTGATTTAGGTTGCAGTTTTGCTGTGGCAGAGTGGAATGATGCCTTAACTTGGGCTCATAGAGCAGCTTCTTGTGCCTCCTCCTGGGAACAATACCATAAACTTCTCTTATACTGGTATTATACCCCACTGAGATTCTCAAAAATGTACCCAACTTCTTCACCCTATTGTTGGACAGGTTGTGGACAGATTGGTTCACTCTACCATATCTTTTGGAGCTGCCCGCACATTGCTCCATTCTGGCACGCCACCATTAATGTACTCAGTAACTACACATGCAGCAAAATGGTACCTCTGTCTCTTCTCTTGCTGGGGATTCACAAAATCTCCCATTTCCGGTCCCTTACATGCCATTTTCTCCATGCTACCTGGTTATTAATCGCTCCTCATTGGAAATCACCTTCTGTCCCTCACTGAACTTCTATCATTTCCACTAACTGCATACATGAACACACGTTGTCAGAAGGGTAAGCTCAAAGTTTTTTTATTCTCAATGGTCCCCACGGTTGTCACATCCTCTCCCTTTTAACTAACAAGACGGCTCCATTCTTCTAACCATGCTCTACGTCTCAAGTATATGCTTTCATTGCCAAACATACTATCCAAACCATTTGCTCTATATGCTCCAGTAAGTTGGTCCACCCATTTTTATGTTTTCCCCCCTTTTCTTATGTTATTACTTTGTAATAATGTTTCTTTATTGTTATTATTATGTCGCTATATAATTGATGCCATGTTAACACGGAGTTCCACGAAACGCTAATGCCTGTACTAATTTGTCTTAATGGTCTTTTTATACGACCTACTGTTTTATTGTTTCTATTGTGTGGGTTTCGACTTACTTTGTTGTATGTTTTCTTTGAAAATTTTAATAAAAATGTATTAAAACAAAAAGCACAGAAAACACAGAACTTTGACAATGGCTTCAACCAACCACTAACCATGAGTGGGAAAAAGTTTTTGTGTTATCATTCATATTCTTTGAAAAAAAGGCCTGTTATGTGAACTTATTTCTCCCATTGTTTACACAAAATTTCCATAACCAGGGCCCTGTAAAATAGGTCTAGTGATGTCATTCACTGGCAGGACAATCAGTTCAGCTAATTGCAGTTTGTTGATAATGTCTGATCTGTTATCGCTCTATGTAAACACACAGATTACACCAGGTCCATTGTGTACAAGCATCTGCATATTATCTGATCTGCATAAGTATTGTGATACTTCATAGTGTCCCATTCAGCAAGCTGGGGGGATACAGGAAGTGAGAAGAAGACACTGTAGTCAGACTGCTGAAACAAGAGGATAGGAAAACCCCTTTAAAACTTTGCAAAATAGAAAACAAATTTGTTTTGCCATATTGTGACCCCGGTAACTTTTTAAAAATTTACTTGTATGACGAGGGGGTGGTGTCTTTTTGTGTGAAACACAATGGCGTGGTATTGATGCCATATTGGGGGAGGGTCTGATGGTTTTAATTCTTTTTATTCCATTTTTTATAGGAGGCAAAAAGTTGGGGGAAAAAAGCCATTTGTCCATTTTCATTTTTCCGCTACGCTGCGCGATCACCACATGGGAGAAATATTTTTATATTTTAATAGTTCAGACATTTTTGAGTTCCAGAGACCTAAAGGATTATTGCTTATTGTTTAGTTCTTGTCATATGTGATCTAGAGAATGGGGGAGGTGATTAGAAATTTTATATTTTTGTGGGATTTTTTATATTCTTTTTTTTTACTTTTAGGATCAGAACACTCCCCCCTCCCCCAGGACCTTGTTCCCTTGGGAGGGGGTGGGGTCTGATCACTCATATAATATTAAGGTATTGCAGGGTATAGACAAACCCCACGTCTTGAATCACAGAAAGGCTCTGGCCACGTGTGATCATTGTGGTTTTTTCTTTCAAGTGAGGGGACCAACAATTTTGTTCACGTGTGTATATGGGGTCGCATTGTTTTATAATAACTTCTATCTCATTCTGATTTTACCCCGCAGAAGGTTTCAGACACCTACCAAGAAGTCCAGTGTTTGCTCAAGTCCTATTTTCAGCAGCAAGGTTTTGGAACTTGGATTGTGAAGCCAGAATTTCTAGAAAACTTTAAAATGTGATTATATAATACTACAAAAGTGTAATAACGTTCTTATATGTTATATCGAAAATGTTTTTTACATTTCTGGAGCATTGTTCTAATACCATATAGAAGTCTAATGTCTATATCCTGTACGTGTTGTTCTAATACCATATAGAAGTCTAATGTCTGTATCCTGTATGTGTTCTAATACTATATAGAAGTCTAATGCCTGTATCCTGTACGTGTTCTAATACCATATAGAGGTCTAATGTCTGTATCCTGTATGTGTTCTAATACCATATAGAGGTCTAATGTCTGTATCCTGTATGTGTTCTAATACCATATAGAAGTCTAATGTCTGTATCCTGTATGTGTTCTAATACCATATAGAAGTCTAATGTCTGTATCCTGTATGTGTTCTAATACTATATAGAAGTCTAATGCCTGTATCCTGTACGTGTTCTAATACCATATAGAGGTCTAATGTCTGTATCCTGTATGTGTTGTTCTAATACCATATAGAGGTCTAATGTCTGTATCCTGTATGTGTTCTAATACTATATAGAGGTCTAATGTCTGTATCCTGTACATGTTCTAATACCATATAGAAGTCTAATGTCTATATCCTGTACGTGTTGTTCTAATACCATATAGAAGTCTAATGTCTGTATCCTGTATGTGTTCTAATACCATATAGAAGTCTAATGTCTATATCCTGTACGTGTTGTTCTAATACCATATAGAGGTCTAATGTCTGTATCCTGTATGTGTTCTAATACTATATAGAGGTCTAATGCCTGTATCCTGTGCATGTTGTTCTAATACTATATAGAAGTCTAACGTCTGTATCCTGTATGTGTTCTAATACCATATAGAAGTCTAATGTCTATATCCTGTACGTGTTGTTCTAATACTATATAGAAGTCTAATGTCTGTATCCTGTATGTGTTCTAATACCATATAGAAGTCTAATGTCTATATCCTGTACGTGTTGTTCTAATACCATATAGAAGTCTAATGTCTGTATCCTGTATGTGTTCTAATACCATATAGAAGTCTAATGTCTATATCCTGTACGTGTTGTTCTAATACCATATAGAAGTCTAATGTCTGTATTCTGTATGTGTTCTCATACTATATAGAGGTCTAATGTCTGTATCCTGTACGTGTTGTTCTAATACTATATAGAAGTCTAATGTCTGTATCCTGTATGTGTTCTAATACTATATAGAGGTCTAATGTCTGTATCCTGTACGTGTTGTTCTAATACCATATAGAAGTCTAATGTCTGTATCCTGTATGTGTTCTAATACCATATAGAAGTCTAATGTCTATATCCTGTACGTGTTGTTCTAATACCATATAGAGGTCTAATGTCTGTATCCTGTATGTGTTCTAATACCATATAGAGGTCTAATGTCTGTATCCTGTACATGTTCTAATACCATATAGAAGTCTAATGTCTATATCCTGTACGTGTTGTTCTAATACCATATAGAGGTCTAATGTCTGTATCCTGTATGTGTTCTAATACCATATGGAAGCCTAATGTCTGTATCCTGTACGTGTTGTTCTAATACTATATAGAAGTCTAATGTCTGTATCCTGTGCATGTTGTTCTAATACTATATAGAAGTCTAACGTCTGTATCCTGTGCATGTTGTTCTAATACTATATAGAAGTCTAACGTCTGTATCCTGTATGTGTTCTAATACCATATAGAAGTCTAATGTCTGTATCCTGTACGTGTTGTTCTAATACTATATAGGGGTCTAATGTCTGTATCCTGTATGTGTTGTTCTAATACTATATAGAAGTCTAATGTCTGTATCCTGTGCATGTTGTTCTAATACTATATAGAAGTCTAACGTCTGTATCCTGTATGTGTTCTAATACTATATAGAGGTCTAATGTCTGTATCCTGTATGTGTTGTTCTAATACTATATAGAAGTCTAATGTCTGTATCCTGTGCATGTTGTTCTAATACTATATAGAAGTCTAACGTCTGTATCCTGTATGTGTTCTAATACCATATAGAAGTCTAATGTCTGTATCCTGTACGTGTTGTTCTAATACTATATAGAAGTCTAATGTCTGTATCCTGTATGTGTTCTAATACCATATAGAAGTCTAATGTCTGTATCCTGTGCATGTTGTTCTAATACTATATAGAAGTCTAACGTCTGTATCCTGTATGTGTTCTAATACCATATAGAAGTCTAATGTCTGTATCCTGTACGTGTTGTTCTAATACTATATAGAAGTCTAATGTCTGTATCCTGTATGTGTTCTAATACCATATAGAAGTCTAATGTCTGTATCCTGTACGTGTTGTTCTAATACAATATAGAAGTCTAACATCTGTATCCTGTACGTGTTGTTCCAACACTATATAGAAGTCTAATGTCTGTATCCTGTACGTGTTGTTCTAACACTATATAGAAGTCTAACGTCTGTATCCTGTATGTGTTCTAATACCATATAGAAGTCTAATGTCTGTATCCTGTACGTGTTGTTCTAATACTATATAGAGGTCTAATGTCTGTATCTTGTATGTGTTCTAATACCATATAGAAGTCTAATGTCTGTATCCTGTACGTGTTGTTCTAATACAATATAGAAGTCTAACATCTGTATCCTGTACGTGTTGTTCCAACACTATATAGAAGTCTAATGTCTGTATCCTGTACGTGTTGTTCTAACACTATATAGAAGTCTAACGTCTGTATCCTGTATGTGTTCTAATACCATATAGAAGTCTAATGTCTGTATCCTGTATGTGTTGTTCTAATACTATATAGGGGTCTAATGTCTGTATCCTGTACGTGTTCTAATACCATATAGAGGTCTAATGTCTGTATCCTGTATGTGTTCTAATACCATATAGAAGTCTAATGTCTGTATCCTGAATGTGTTCTAATACCATATAGAGGTCTAATGTCTGTATCCTGTATGTGTTGTTCTAATACCATATAGAGGTCTAATGTCTGTATCCTGTATGTGTTCTAATACCATATAGAAGTCTAATGTCTGTATCCTGTATGTGTTCTAATACCATATAGAGGTCTAATGTCTGTATCCTGTATGTGTTGTTCTAATACCATATAGAAGTCTAATGTCTGTATCCTGTATGTGTTCTAATACCATATAGAGGTCTAATGTCTGTATCCTGTATGTGTTCTAATACCATATAGAAGTCTAATGTCTGTATCCTGTACCTGTTGTTCTAATACTATATAGAAGTCTAATGTCTGTATCCTGTATGTGTTCTAATACCATATAGAAGTCTAATGTCTGTATCCTGTATGTGTTCTAATACCATATAGAGGTCTAATGTCTGTATCCTGTATGTGTTGTTCTAATACCATATAGAAGTCTAATGTCTGTATCCTGTATGTGTTCTAATACCATATAGAGGTCTAATGTCTGTATCCTGTATGTGTTCTAATACCATATAGAGGTCTAATGTCTGTATCCTGAATGTGTTCTAATACCATATAGAAGTCTAACGTCTGTATCCTGTATGTGTTCTAATACCATATAGAAGTCTAATGTCTGTATCCTGTATGTGTTCTAATACCATATAGAAGTCTAATGTCTGTATCCTGTATGTGTTCTAATACCATATAGAAGTCTAATGTCTGTATCCTGTATGTGTTCTAATACCATATAGAAGTCTAACGTCTGTATCTTGTATGTGTTCTAATACCATATAGAAGTCTAATGTCTGTATCCTGTACGTGTTGTTCTAATACAATATAGAAGTCTAACATCTGTATCCTGTACGTGTTGTTCCAACACTATATAGAAGTCTAATGTCTGTATCCTGTACGTGTTGTTCTAACACTATATAGAAGTCTAACGTCTGTATCCTGTATGTGTTCTAATACCATATAGAAGTCTAATGTCTGTATCCTGTATGTGTTCTAATACCATATAGAAGTCTAACGTCTGTATCTTGTATGTGTTCTAATACCATATAGAAGTCTAATGTCTGTATCCTGTACGTGTTGTTCTAACACTATATAGAAGTCTAACGTCTGTATCCTGTATGTGTTCTAATACCATATAGAAGTCTAATGTCTGTATCCTGTATGTGTTGTTCTAATACTATATAGGGGTCTAATGTCTGTATCCTGTACGTGTTCTAATACCATATAGAGGTCTAATGTCTGTATCCTGTGCATGTTGTTTTAATACCATATAGAAGTCTAATGTCTGTATCCTGTATGTGTTCTAATACCATATAGAGGTCTAATGTCTGTATCCTGTATGTGTTGTTCTAATACCATATAGAAGTCTAATGTCTGTATCCTGAATGTGTTCTAATACCATATAGAGGTCTAATGTCTGTATCCTGTATGTGTTGTTCTAATACCATATAGAAGTCTAATGTCTGTATCCTGTGCGTGTTCTAATACCATATAGAAGTCTAATGTCTGTATCCTGTATGTGTTCTAATACTATATAGAGGTCTAATGTCTGTATCCTGTACGTGTTGTTCTAATACCATATAGAAGTCTAATGTCTGTATCCTGTATGTGTTCTAATACCATATAGAGGTCTAATGTCTGTATCCTGTATGTGTTCTAATACCATATAGAGGTCTAATGTCTGTATCCTGAATGTGTTCTAATACCATATAGAAGTCTAATGTCTGTATCCTGTGCATGTTGTTCTAATACCATATAGAAGTCTAATGTCTGTATCCTGTACGTGTTGTTCTAATACTATATAGGGGTCTAATGTCTGTATCCTGTATGTGTTCTAATACTATATAGAGGTCTAATGTCTGTATCCTGTATGTGTTGTTCTAATACTATATAGAAGTCTAATGTCTGTATCCTGTATGTGTTCTAATACCATATAGAAGTCTAATGTCTGTATCCTGTATGTGTTCTAATACTATATAGAGGTCTAATGTCTGTATCCTGTGCATGTTGTTCTAATACTATATAGAAGTCTAACGTCTGTATCCTGTATGTGTTCTAATACCATATAGAAGTCTAATGTCTGTATCCTGTACGTGTTGTTCTAATACTATATAGGGGTCTAATGTCTGTATCTTGCATGTGTTCTAATACCATATAGAAGTCTAATGTCTGTATCCTGTACGTGTTGTTCTAATACAATATAGAAGTCTAACATCTGTATCCTGTACGTGTTGTTCCAACACTATATAGAAGTCTAATGCCTGTATCCTGTACGTGTTGTTCTAACACTATATAGAAGTCTAACGTCTGTATCCTGTATGTGTTCTAATACCATATAGAAGTCTAATGTCTGTATCCTGTACGTGTTGTTCTAATACTATATAGAGGTCTAATGTCTGTATCCTGTACATGTTCTAATACCATATAGAAGTCTAATGTCTGTATCCTGTACGTGTTGTTCTAATACTATATAGAAGTCTAACATCTGTATCCTGTACGTGTTGTTCCAACACTATATAGAAGTCTAATGTCTGTATCCTGTACGTGTTCTAATACCATATAGAAGTCTAATGTCTGTATCCTGTATGTGTTCTAATACCATATAGAGGTCTAATGTCTGTATCCTGTATGTGTTCTAATACCATATAGAAGTCTAATGTCTGTATCCTTTACCTGTTGTTCTAATACCATATAGAAGTCTAATGTCTGTATCCTGTATGTGTTCTAATACCATATAGAAGTCTAATGTCTGTATCCTGTATGTGTTCTAATACCATATAGAGGTCTAATGTCTGTATCCTGTATGTGTTCTAATACCATATAGAAGTCTAATGTCTGTATCCTGTATGTGTTCTAATACCATATAGAAGTCTAATGTCTGTATCCTGTATGTGTTCTAATACCATATAGAGGTCTAATGTCTGTATCCTGTATGTGTTCTAATACCATATAGAGGTCTAATGTCTGTATCCTGTATGTGTTCTAATACTATATAGAGGTCTAATGTCTGTATCCTGTACATGTTCTAATACCATATAGAAGTCTAATGTCTATATCCTGTACGTGTTGTTCTAATACCATATAGAAGTCTAATGTCTGTATCCTGTATGTGTTCTAATACCATATAGAAGTCTAATGTCTATATCCTGTACGTGTTGTTCTAATACCATATAGAGGTCTAATGTCTGTATCCTGTATGTGTTCTAATACTATATAGAGGTCTAATGCCTGTATCCTGTGCATGTTGTTCTAATACTATATAGAAGTCTAACGTCTGTATCCTGTATGTGTTCTAATACCATATAGAAGTCTAATGTCTATATCCTGTACGTGTTGTTCTAATACCATATAGAAGTCTAATGTCTGTATCCTGTATGTGTTCTAATACCATATAGAAGTCTAATGTCTGTATCCTGTATGTGTTCTCATACTATATGGAGGTCTAATGTCTGTATCCTGTACGTGTTGTTCTAATACTATATAGAAGTCTAATGTCTGTATCCTGTATGTGTCCTAATACTATATAGAGGTCTAATGTCTGTATCCTGTACGTGTTGTTCTAATACCATATAGAAGTCTAATGTCTGTATCCTGTATGTGTTCTAATACTATATAGAAGTCTAATGCCTGTATCCTGTACGTGTTCTAATACCATATAGAAGTCTAATGTCTATATCCTGTACGTGTTGTTCTAATACCATATAGAGGTCTAATGTCTGTATCCTGTATGTGTTCTAATACCATATAGAAGTCTAATGTCTGTATCCTGTACGTGTTGTTCTAATACTATATAGGGGTCTAATGTCTGTATCTTGTATGTGTTCTAATACCATATAGAAGTCTAATGTCTGTATCCTGTACGTGTTGTTCTAATACTATATAGGGGTCTAATGTCTGTATCTTGTATGTGTTCTAATACCATATGGAAGCCTAATGTCTGTATCCTGTGCATGTTGTTCTAATACTATATAGAAGTCTAATGTCTGTATCCTGTGCATGTTGTTCTAATACTATATAGAAGTCTAACGTCTGTATCCTGTGCATGTTGTTCTAATACTATATAGAAGTCTAATGTCTGTATCCTGTGCATGTTGTTCTAATACTATATAGAAGTCTAACGTCTGTATCCTGTATGTGTTCTAATACCATATAGAAGTCTAATGTCTGTATCCTGTACGTGTTGTTCTAATACTATATTGGGGTCTAATGTCTGTATCCTGTATGTGTTCTAATACTATATAGAGGTCTAATGTCTGTATCCTGTATGTGTTGTTCTAATACTATATAGAAGTCTAATGTCTGTATCCTGTATGTGTTCTAATACCATATAGAAGTCTAATGTCTGTATCCTGTGCATGTTGTTCTAATACTATATAGAAGTCTAACGTCTGTATCCTGTATGTGTTCTAATACCATATAGAAGTCTAATGTCTGTATCCTGTACGTGTTGTTCCAACACTATATAGAAGTCTAATGTCTGTATCCTGTACGTGTTGTTCTAACACTATATAGAAGTCTAACGTCTGTATCCTGTATGTGTTCTAATACCATATAGAAGTCTAATGTCTGTATCCTGTACGTGTTGTTCTAATACTATATAGAGGTCTAATGTCTGTATCCTGTACATGTTCTAATACCATATAGAAGTCTAATGTCTGTATCCTGTACGTGTTGTTCTAATACTATATAGAGGTCTAATGTCTGTATCCTGTATGTGTTCTAATACCATATAGAAGTCTAATGTCTGTATCCTGTACGTGTTGTTCTAATACCATATAGAGGTCTAATGTCTGTATCCTGTACGTGTTGTTCTAATACTATATAGGGGTCTAATGTCTGTATCTTGTATGTGTTCTAATACCATATAGAAGTCTAATGTCTGTATCCTGTACGTGTTGTTCTAATACAATATAGAAGTCTAACATCTGTATCCTGTACGTGTTGTTCCAACACTATATAGAAGTCTAATGTCTGTATCCTGTACGTGTTGTTCTAACACTATATAGAAGTCTAACGTCTGTATCCTGTATGTGTTCTAATACCATATAGAAGTCTAATGTCTGTATCCTGTACGTGTTCTAATACCATATAGAGGTCTAATGTCTGTATCCTGTATGTGTTCTAATACCATATAGAAGTCTAATGTCTGTATCCTGAATGTGTTCTAATACCATATAGAGGTCTAATGTCTGTATCCTGTATGTGTTGTTCTAATACCATATAGAAGTCTAATGTCTGTATCCTGAATGTGTTCTAATACCATATAGAGGTCTAATGTCTGTATCCTGTATGTGTTGTTCTAATACCATATAGAAGTCTAATGTCTGTATCCTGTGCGTGTTCTAATACCATATAGAAGTCTAATGTCTGTATCCTGTATGTGTTCTAATACCATATAGAGGTCTAATGTCTGTATCCTGAATGTGTTCTAATACCATATAGAAGTCTAATGTCTGTATCCTGTATGTGTTCTAATACCATATAGAGGTCTAATGTCTGTATCCTGTATGTGTTGTTCTAATACCATATAGAAGTCTAATGTCTGTATCCTGTATGTGTTCTAATACCATATAGAGGTCTAATGTCTGTATCCTGTATGTGTTCTAATACCATATAGAAGTCTAATGTCTGTATCCTGTACCTGTTGTTCTAATACTATATAGAAGTCTAATGTCTGTATCCTGTATGTGTTCTAATACCATATAGAAGTCTAATGTCTGTATCCTGTATGTGTTCTAATACCATATAGAGGTCTAATGTCTGTATCCTGTATGTGTTGTTCTAATACCATATAGAAGTCTAATGTCTGTATCCTGTATGTGTTCTAATACCATATAGAGGTCTAATGTCTGTATCCTGAATGTGTTCTAATACCATATAGAAGTCTAATGTCTGTATCCTGTATGTGTTGTTCTAATACTATATAGGGGTCTAATGTCTGTATCCTGTATGTGTTCTAATACCATATAGAGGTCTAATGTCTGTATCCTGAATGTGTTGTTCTAATACTATATAGAAGTCTAATGTCTGTATCCTGTATGTGTTCTAATACCATATAGAAGTCTAATGTCTGTATCCTGTGCATGTTGTTCTAATACTATATAGAAGTCTAACGTCTGTATCCTGTATGTGTTCTAATACCATATAGAAGTCTAATGTCTGTATCCTGTACGTGTTGTTCTAATACTATATAGGGGTCTAATGTCTGTATCTTGTATGTGTTCTAATACCATATAGAAGTCTAATGTCTGTATCCTGTACGGGTTGTTCTAATACAATATAGAAGTCTAACATCTGTATCCTGTACGTGTTGTTCCAACACTATATAGAAGTCTAATGTCTGTATCCTGTACGTGTTGTTCTAACACTATATAGAAGTCTAACGTCTGTATCCTGTATGTGTTCTAATACCATATAGAAGTCTAATGTCTGTATCCTGTACGTGTTGTTCTAATACTATATAGAGGTCTAATGTCTGTATCCTGTACATGTTCTAATACCATATAGAAGTCTAATGTCTGTATCCTGTACGTGTTGTTCTAATACTATATAGGGGTCTAATGTCTGTATCTTGTATGTGTTCTAATACCATATAGAAGTCTAATGTCTGTATCCTGTACGTGTTGTTCTAATACAATATAGAAGTCTAACATCTGTATCCTGTACGTGTTGTTCCAACACTATATAGAAGTCTAATGTCTGTATCCTGTACGTGTTGTTCTAACACTATATAGAAGTCTAACGTCTGTATCCTGTATGTGTTCTAATACCATATAGAAGTCTAATGTCTGTATCCTGTATGTGTTGTTCTAATACTATATAGGGGTCTAATGTCTGTATCCTGTATGTGTTCTAATACTATATAGAGGTCTAATGTCTGTATCCTGTACGTGTTCTAATACCATATAGAGGTCTAATGTCTGTATCCTGTATGTGTTCTAATACCATATAGAAGTCTAACGTCTGTATCCTGAATGTGTTCTAATACCATATAGAGGTCTAATGTCTGTATCCTGAATGTGTTCTAATACCATATAGAAGTCTAATGTCTGTATCCTGAATGTGTTCTAATACCATGTAGAGGTCTAATGTCTGTATCCTGTATGTGTTCTAATACCATATAGAGGTCTAATGTCTGTATCCTGAATGTGTTGTTCTAATACTATATAGAAGTCTAATGTCTGTATCCTGTATGTGTTCTAATACCATATAGAAGTCTAATGTCTGTATCCTGTATGTGTTCTAATACCATATAGACGTCTAATGTCTGTATCCTGTACGTGTTGTTCTAATACTATATAGAAGTCTAATGTCTGTATCCTGTATGTGTTCTAATACCATATAGAGGTCTAATGTCTGTATCCTGTATGTGTTCTAATACCATATAGAGGTCTAATGTCTGTATCCTGAATGTGTTCTAATACCATATAGAAGTCTAATGTCTGTATCCTGTGCATGTTGTTCTAATACCATATAGAAGTCTAATGTCTGTATCCTGTACGTGTTGTTCTAATACTATATAGGGGTCTAATGTCTGTATCTTGTATGTGTTCTAATACTATATAGAGGTCTAATGTCTGTATCCTGTATGTGTTCTAATACTATATAGAGGTCTAATGTCTGTATCCTGTATGTGTTGTTCTAATACTATATAGAAGTCTAATGTCTGTATCCTGTATGTGTTCTAATACCATATAGAAGTCTAATGTCTGTATCCTGTATGTGTTCTAATACCATATAGAAGTCTAATGTCTGTATCCTGTGCATGTTGTTCTAATACTATATAGAAGTCTAACGTCTGTATCCTGTATGTGTTCTAATACCATATAGAAGTCTAATGTCTGTATCCTGTATGTGTTGTTCTAATACTATATAGGGGTCTAATGTCTGTATCCTGTATGTGTTCTAATACTATATAGAGGTCTAATGTCTGTATCCTGTACGTGTTCTAATACCATATAGAGGTCTAATGTCTGTATCCTGTATGTGTTCTAATACCATATAGAAGTCTAATGTCTGTATCCTGAATGTGTTCTAATACCATATAGAGGTCTAATGTCTGTATCCTGAATGTGTTCTAATACCATATAGAAGTCTAATGTCTGTATCCTGAATGTGTTCTAATACCATGTAGAGGTCTAATGTCTGTATCCTGTATGTGTTGTTCTAATACCATATAGAAGTCTAATGTCTGTATCCTGTGCGTGTTCTAATACCATATAGAAGTCTAATGTCTGTATCCTGTATGTGTTCTAATACCATATAGAAGTCTAATGTCTGTATCCTGTACGTGTTGTTCTAATACTATATAGAAGTCTAATGTCTGTATCCTGTATGTGTTCTAATACTATATAGAAGTCTAATGTCTGTATCCTGTATGTGTTCTAATACCATATAGAGGTCTAATGTCTGTATCCTGAATGTGTTCTAATACCATATAGAAGTCTAATGTCTGTATCCTGTACGTGTTGTTCTAATACTATATAGAAGTCTAATGTCTGTATCCTGTATGTGTTCTAATACCATATAGAGGTCTAATGTCTGTATCCTGAATGTGTTCTAATACCATATAGAAGTCTAATGTCTGTATCCTGTATGTGTTCTAATACCATATAGAAGTCTAATGTCTGTATCCTGTACGTGTTCTAATACCATATAGAGGTCTAATGTCTGTATCCTGTATGTGTTCTAATACCATATAGAAGTCTAATGTCTGTATCCTGAATGTGTTCTAATACCATATAGAGGTCTAATGTCTGTATCCTGAATGTGTTCTAATACCATATAGAAGTCTAATGTCTGTATCCTGAATGTGTTCTAATACCATGTAGAGGTCTAATGTCTGTATCCTGTATGTGTTGTTCTAATACCATATAGAAGTCTAATGTCTGTATCCTGTACGTGTTCTAATACCATATAGAAGTCTAATGTCTGTATCCTGTATGTGTTCTAATACCATATAGAAGTCTAATGTCTGTATCCTGTACGTGTTGTTCTAATACTATATAGAAGTCTAATGTCTGTATCCTGTATGTGTTCTAATACTATATAGAAGTCTAATGTCTGTATCCTGTATGTGTTCTAATACCATATAGAGGTCTAATGTCTGTATCCTGAATGTGTTCTAATACCATATAGAAGTCTAATGTCTGTATCCTGTACGTGTTGTTCTAATACTATATAGAAGTCTAATGTCTGTATCCTGTATGTGTTCTAATACCATATAGAGGTCTAATGTCTGTATCCTGTATGTGTTCTAATACCATATAGAGGTCTAATGTCTGTATCCTGAATGTGTTCTAATACCATATAGAAGTCTAATGTCTGTATCCTGCGCAGGTTGTTCTAATACCATATAGAAGTCTAATGTCTGTATCCTGTACGTGTTGTTCTAATACTATATAGGGGTCTAATGTCTGTATCTTGTATGTGTTCTAATACTATATAGAGGTCTAATGTCTGTATCCTGTATGTGTTCTAATACTATATAGAGGTCTAATGTCTGTATCCTGTATGTGTTGTTCTAATACTATATAGAAGTCTAATGTCTGTATCCTGTATGTGTTCTAATACCATATAGAAGTCTAATGTCTGTATCCTGTATGTGTTCTAATACCATATAGAAGTCTAATGTCTGTATCCTGTGCATGTTGTTCTAATACTATATAGAAGTCTAACGTCTGTATCCTGTATGTGTTCTAATACCATATAGAAGTCTAATGTCTGTATCCTGTATGTGTTGTTCTAATACTATATAGGGGTCTAATGTCTGTATCCTGTATGTGTTCTAATACTATATAGAGGTCTAATGTCTGTATCCTGTACGTGTTCTAATACCATATAGAGGTCTAATGTCTGTATCCTGTATGTGTTCTAATACCATATAGAAGTCTAATGTCTGTATCCTGAATGTGTTCTAATACCATATAGAGGTCTAATGTCTGTATCCTGAATGTGTTCTAATACCATATAGAAGTCTAATGTCTGTATCCTGAATGTGTTCTAATACCATGTAGAGGTCTAATGTCTGTATCCTGTATGTGTTGTTCTAATACCATATAGAAGTCTAATGTCTGTATCCTGTGCGTGTTCTAATACCATATAGAAGTCTAATGTCTGTATCCTGTATGTGTTCTAATACCATATAGAAGTCTAATGTCTGTATCCTGTACGTGTTGTTCTAATACTATATAGAAGTCTAATGTCTGTATCCTGTATGTGTTCTAATACTATATAGAAGTCTAATGTCTGTATCCTGTATGTGTTCTAATACCATATAGAGGTCTAATGTCTGTATCCTGAATGTGTTCTAATACCATATAGAGGTCTAATGTCTGTATCCTGAATGTGTTCTAATACCATATAGAAGTCTAATGTCTGTATCCTGTACGTGTTGTTCTAATACTATATAGGGGTCTAATGTCTGTATCTTGTATGTGTTCTAATACTATATAGAGGTCTAATGTCTGTATCCTGTATGTGTTCTAATACTATATAGAGGTCTAATGTCTGTATCCTGTATGTGTTGTTCTAATACTATATAGAAGTCTAATGTCTGTATCCTGTATGTGTTCTAATACCATATAGAAGTCTAATGTCTGTATCCTGTATGTGTTCTAATACCATATAGAAGTCTAATGTCTGTATCCTGTGCATGTTGTTCTAATACTATATAGAAGTCTAACGTCTGTATCCTGTATGTGTTCTAATACCATATAGAAGTCTAATGTCTGTATCCTGTACGTGTTGTTCTAATACTATATAGAGGTCTAATGTCTGTATCCTGTATGTGTTCTAATACCATATAGAAGTCTAATGTCTGTATCCTGTACGTGTTGTTCTAATACCATATAGAGGTCTAATGTCTGTATCCTGAATGTGTTCTAATACCATATAGAAGTCTAATGTCTGTATCCTGTATGTGTTCTAATACCATATAGAAGTCTAATGTCTGTATCCTGTATGTGTTCTAATACCATATAGAGGTCTAATGTCTGTATCCTGTATGTGTTCTAATACCATATAGAGGTCTAATGTCTGTATCCTGTATGTGTTGTTCTAATACCATATAGAAGTCTAATGTCTGTATCCTGTATGTGTTCTAATACCATATAGAGGTCTAATGTCTGTATCCTGTATGTGTTCTAATACCATATAGAAGTCTAATGTCTGTATCCTGTACCTGTTGTTCTAATACCATATAGAAGTCTAATGTCTGTATCCTGTATGTGTTCTAATACCATATAGAAGTCTAATGTCTGTATCCTGTATGTGTTCTAATACCATATAGAGGTCTAATGTCTGTATCCTGTATGTGTTCTAATACCATATAGAGGTCTAATGTCTGTATCCTGAATGTGTTCTAATACCATATAGAGGTCTAATGTCTGTATCCTGTACGTGTTGTTCTAATACTATATAGAAGTCTAATGTCTGTATCCCGTATGTGCTGTTATAATACTACAATAGTAGTGTCTCCATCCACTTTATGTGTCACCATATGGTGGTATACATGGCATTCCAGTTGGTTCCCTTTATTGTAGTACCATCTATTACCAGTCTTGTGGCTCCCGTACGGCTGCTCTTTCCATGCATTCTGTCTCACTGACTTGACCCTAGTTTGAGCTTAGTTGCCTTGGCACCAAACAGAGAGGGGGATCCTTTTTGCTTGGACACTTCTTGATATAGGTCTTCATTCTGGGTACTTGTCAGGGTGGGAGTCGTATGGGGTGTTATTAGGGCCTTCCAGGGCTGAAACGCTCCTATGTCTCTGCTGGCCACACATTGGACTCCTGACACTGCCGCTCACCAGAGGATGGGTAAAGTGATAAGATCTCCAAATGCCAGGCTTATGCTTCAGGCTGAAGAGCTGGGACAGGTTTGCGTTGTCGCATGTTTTTAGATATGTTTATTAAAAGTTATATTTTCGGCTTTCTTCTGCTTATTTTGTGTTTTACTGGGGGTCAAAGAGGGCAACGGGGGCAAAGATGGCCATCATGCCTATTGGCCAAGTAATTGCATGGTGGATTAAATGACCGGCTGCTTGCCTGTCAGTGTGTTGTTAGATAAGTTATATACACCACACACGTCTAATATCCTTCTTAGATATGTTATATACACTACACACGTGTAATGTTTTTATACTGTATATTCTATTACACTATTTATGTTATGTATGTAGTATAATAACATATATGTAGTGGAGCATTGCAATATACATCCTACTCTCCTATCCTCCTACTAATCCTTCCTACTAATCCTATCCTCCTACTAATATTATAAATGTGAAAGTTTGGATATTTGTTACTTGATCATGCAAAAACGGCTGAATGGATTTGGATGAAATTTGGCACATAGATAGTTTGTAACCTCGATTAACACTTTTTATCCCGGTAAATGGCATGGCTTCACGACTGTAATGAATTTATGTTCACATACTATATTAAACTGCTCTTGGTGGTGGGCGTGGCCTGGGACCGCATGTAGCCGGACGTGTATACCGTACGCTCAGCTCCGGCTCTGCCTGCAAAGAAAAGGACCTAATTTAGTCTACATGAACACCACATGGGGAGGAAAGGCGCTGGGCTTCCCTCCTCTGGGACCGCTGCACCCGCCACTGCTGCCAAACAGCTGGGGATCGCTCCATATTTGGTCCCCCCAGCCTCCACCACGCGGCTCTCCTCGAGGCGGTGATCATCTTTACAGGCTGCACCGCCGTCTCAGCTGCCTGCTACAGCCTCGTGGCCTTCTCCTGGATCCTCCGCCGCACTTATGCCTCCTGCCAACCTCCGTTCCCACTTGACCCTGGAGTCCAGTCCATTGTATCCCGCTACGTTGAACGGTGCCTCTGTTTCTGCTGAGGCCTTGCAGCCCAACATGGCGGTGGTGCCCTTTCCTGCCATCCCCCCACCACTGCTGCAGAAAGCTGCCACTGTCTCACCTACATGGTCCTTGCCTGCAAAGCCATCTGCTCCAGCACCTCTGCTCCCTGGCAATCTTGGGCCTGGGCTTGAACTTGCAGCTCGCCCCAGCACTATGGACACAGACCCAGTTCCTGTTGCTGCATCTCCACCTCCTCATCAGGTACAGCATTTACAATATGTGGTACACCACTTGCAGCAAGGGGCCCCCCTACCTGCACCCTCCTGGGCTCCTGAGGTGTATCCAGATGTGGATATAGAGGCAACTCCCTCCATGTCTCCCTACGCCTTGTCCTCTCCTCACTCTCCCCCTCTGGTCCCTCAAGCTCAACAAGCTGACATGGTTGTTTCCCCGTCCTCCCCCCTTCCGCCGCAATGGCTGCAATTCCTCACTCATTCCTTGATTGCTTGACGTCACTGCGGCTTGCTGTAAGGAAATTCGCACTTATTTCAGCCGAAATCTCGGCGCTTCGCCAGGATTTTCAACACATTGCCTCCCGTGTTGAGACCCTAGAGGATGACCACGATCAAACCCACACATATATCTCACCTCCAGGACTCAGTCTTTTCTCAGTTTCACCTGTCGCTTGACCTCCAGCGCCATGTAGAGGACCTGGACAATAGGGGCAGAAGGAACAACATTCGTGTTAAGGGCCTCCCTGAGGCTACGCATGAGGAGGATCTGCCGGCTACCTTGAAGGCTATTTTTAACTCTCTTCCCCACAAGATGCACAATAGAATTGATTATTTCTTCGGTAATTTCTTGTCCTTCAGGCTTTTGGCGGATGCTGATATTGGCCCCATTTCATGGTCAGACCATGCTCCTGTCCTCCTTTCGTTAACCTCTGCCTCCATCCACACTAAACTTTGTCACTGGAGGTTAATTGAATCCATCCTCCACTCCCAGGCCTCCTGTGACACTCTCCGCGCCCATCTTCAGGAGTACTTTACTCTTAATACCCACGCTGTCTCCTCAATCTCTACCCTGTGGGAAGTGCAGGGGTCATTGTATTGCGCTGGCGACTTGACAAAAAAAAGCATAGAAAAGCTAGGGAGGCAGCCTGTCTCGCCTGCTTTCCTCCACTTCATTACCTACCCTTTGCCGCCTAGTTGTGGCTAGAGCTGAACTTCGTGACCTTGCTAATCAGAATGTTCAGCGTCTCCTGTTGTATAGTCGCCAACGATATTACGAGAGAGATAATAAGGCCCACTCCCTGTTAGTCAAAACCTTGCGAGATCACCAGGTCTCTTCTACCCCTCACGCTGTTCACGACTTCCACGGTGTCCTCCAGCATCAACCCGACACTATAGCCTCGTTATTTCAGGAGTATTATTTGAAACTATATAATCTCCCGCCCTCTCTGGGTACTGACCCTGCATCCCGCAAGGCTGCCTTACAGTCCTATCTGGACGCATGCCCCCTTCCTAAACTTCCCCCATCGGCGGTTACTCCTTTGAACGCCCCTATTACTGATGATGAGAATGGTGTTACCCTTAAGGAGCTTCCGAATGGTAAAGCCCCAGGCCCCAATGGCCTTACATACCTTTATTATAAGATCTTCCACTCATCTCATCCCCCACATGCGACGTCTCTTCACCTCTTTCCTTGAAGGCTACCCTATACCGGATTCTATGCTCCACTCCCACATTACCTTAATCCCTAAGCCTGACAAGGTCCATCAGGAGTGCTCTATCATCCTATCTCCTTGTTGAATACTGATTTGAAACTCTTTACGAAGATTTTGGCTAATAGGCTTAACGCTTGGCTCCCGCCATTGATCCACAAGGACCAAGTGGGTTTCGTCCCTTGTCGACAGGGGGGAGACAACACTAGAAGGGATGTGGACTTGAGTGACGTGGCTAACCGGTCAGCTACCCCTGCACTCCTTTTGAGCCTTGATGCGGGAAAGGCTTTTTACCGTCTTGACTGGTCTTTTTTGTCTGCAACCCTCGCTAGGTTTGGGTTTTCTGGAGCCTTCCTCACGGCCGTCGGGGCTCTGTACTCCTCTCCGTCGGCGGTGGTAAAACTGCCAAATTCTACCTTCTCTTTGTTTCCCATCCGTAAGAGAACACGACAGGGATGCCCTCTCTCCCCGCTCATTTTTGTGCTGTGTATCGAGCCCTTGGCCTCACAAATTCGCTGTAATCCTGATTTCACTGGTGTGAAGGTGCGAGATAGAGACTTGAAGATTAGTCTATACGTGGACGATGTCCTATTGACTCTCACCAATCTCCATATCTCCCTCCCCAACCTCATACGAGAATAAAAAACCTATGATCCTCTTTCGGGTTATAAATGAATCCCACCAAGACTGAGGCGCTCCCTCTGAATATCCCTAGTGACACCCTCCGGCTCCTTCAATCTAATTTTGACTTCCAGTGGCGTTCCCGCTCCCTTCGATATTTGGGGATTTGGCTGTCCTCCGCTTACTCCACTCTATATTCGGTCAATTTCCCTCACTTGTTTAATGACCTACGGGTCCTCCTTGACAAGGGGTGCCCCTTGCCTATTTCTCTCCTAGGCCACATTGCAGCTGTGAAAATGACCCTCCTCCCTAAACTCTTGTATTTCTTTAAAACTCTCCCTGTGGCCATCCCAAGAACGGAGTTGTGTACCCTCTAGAGATCGATCTTCCAGTTTATCTGGAAAGGCAAGCGTCATCGCATACCCCGCTCGGTCATGCTTTCAGGTAGGAGCGAGAGGGGGTTGGCGGTCCCTCACATTGTGCATTACTATTGGGCCTCCCACTTATGTTGCATTCTTTTTTGGCTTCTCATTAGGCATATACAAAGTGGGTCGAGATCGAGAAGCTTTGGCTGGCCCCGATCCATCCAAATGCTATTCTGTGGTCTCGCTCTCCGCTCTCTCTCCCCCTGTTCCACTCTTAGGACCCATTTGCTTTACGAGAACTATCTGGCTGACTTGAGTTAAGCTTTTCCCCTTGGCTTCTCCATGTTCCTCTATGATCTTCTTTTTACATAATCCACTCCTCCCTGGAGGTCTCATGGCGGCTATGGTTAAGCCCTGGAGTATGCTGGGTCTCTTTCATATTTTGGACCTTGTAGATCCTCTGTCCTTGGAGCTCAGGCCCTTCGACTATTTGACTTTCGAATTGCTCGTGCCTGCCTCTGAATGGATAAACTACCGGCAGATTGTTCATTTTGTGTCTTCCCAGTTCAGAATCTTGAGGGTATCTCCTCCTACCGCCTTTGAGAAGGTGTGTCAGGCGGGCACCTCCACGACTGGTCTGATTTCTGGTATTTATAGGTTGATCTTCTCTCCTGAGGGGCAGCCTTTTGTTTCCCACAGGTATATGAGTAAATGGTCTGAGGCCCTGGGTAGGCAGATCTCACCCGGCCAGTGGCAGATTATCTGGTCCTCAGCAGCTAGCTCCTTCACCTGCATTTCGTTTCGTGAAACCCAATACTAGCTGCTTATGCACTGGTACCATACCCCAGCCTTACTGCACTCCCTGAACCCTAGTATATCCCCCCAGTGCTGGTGGTGTCAGATGGAATTAGGCTCCTTGTACCATATTTTCTGGGATTGCTCGTGTGTCCGCCTCTTTTGGTCTGCTGTTCAGTCTACCACCGAAGCCCTATTTATACAAGGTGTCCCACTGCATCCTCTTGTTTACCTGCTTAACCTCCCCCCTAGATGACTGGGCAAACAGACCTCAAAGCTGTTCCTATACCTCTGTACAGCTGCCAAGACTTTGATAGCTCTCCATTGGAAGAGATGCTCCCCTCCATCACATTCTGACCTTGTTTCTAGAATGAAAGATGTGCATAGTTTGGAATTCCTGACTGCATCCCTTAATCACACATTGAATACCTTCCAGGCTGTGTGGTCTACCTGGGACTCATATTGCATACTTCATGGTTTCTGACTCCCCCCCCTCCCCCTTTCCTATTTTTTAAGCTTTTGTCTTTATTTCTTATGTTCGATCGATTGTTTGATCCTCTGTCTTTATTCTGAAAATTTTCTTATTTGTTATGTATAAAAAACTCTTATTAAAAATTATAGTTAAAAAAAACCCTTCTCTTGCCAGCAGCTTATCTGTTAAATGGAAGTTTATTGTTGCAGATAAACCCAGGTCTGTTATCTATTTATGTTAACACACAGCTAACCCTGAGTCCATTGTGTACCATCATTTGCATATTATCTGATCTGCTCCAGGCTGGATGGGAAAACACCTTTAATTCAAATTGGCAGTTTGCCAATTTTAAACATGCCAGGAACAAGAAAATCTAATTTGTCGAAAAATTCTAAAACAACGAGAGGTATGAAGGTAACCAGAAGTCACATACCGTATATACTCGAGTATAAGCCGACCCGAATATAAGCCGACCCCCCTAATTTTACCACAAAAAACTGGGAAAACTTATTGACTCGAGTATAAGCCTAGGGGGGAAATGCAGCAGCTGCTGGAAAATTTAAAAAATTAAAATGGCCGAGTTCTTGGGTGCAGTAGATACTGGGGAAGGGGAGGGGGTGTTTTGGATGTCTGTCTGCCCCTTCCCTGAGCTTGAGGACTGGGTTTTTTACCCCCAGTTGGAATTCAGCCTGGCTGAATATAGGGTATCTGCAGTGCTCCTATTAACCCCTTCCCGACGGAATAGGAGCACTGCAGATCCCTATATTTAGTAGACCGGGCACTTTCAGACACAGGGATATCTAATGTGTATGTGTGTCACAGTCATTTTCTACTTTGAGGGCAGGTTCACACTAGCGCCCAATCTCCGTTATGCATAACGGTTTCGCCAGGGGCAGCAGAAGACGCTCACCAACAGACACTGAATGTCGGTTTCTGTCCTCTCCCGACAGAAAACGGAAACCTGCATAACTGAGATCAGGTGCTGGTGTGAACCTGCCTTTATATGAATTATAGGGAAAGGAGTGATTTAGAACTTTTATTTATTTAATTTTTTATTATATATATTTTTTTAAAAACTATTTTTTTTTTTACAATTTTTTTAGCCCCCCCTGGGGGATTTGAACCTGCAGTCATTTGATTGCAAGTCCCATAGACGGCAATACAAGTGTATTGCCGTCTATGGGAGATTCTCTACATTACTATTACGGCTGGTCATAGACCAGCCGTAATAGTAATATAGCGATGACAGGCCTGGGAGCCTTCATTAGGCTCCCGGCTGTCGTCGGAACAGGTCGGCTACTGCGAGCTCGCTGCGCAGGAGCCGGCCTGCATCTTTAAAGGTATGGGGCAGGCCTAAGGGGGGAGGACATCTCCGGAGGGGGGAGGACATCTCCGGAGGGCACCTCCGCTGTAACGCTTATAGCGGAGATGCCATAGCTTATGCCTACAATCAGACATCGCAGGCATAAGCTTCAGCATCTCTGTTGTAAGCATTACAGCGGAGGTGCCGGTTTCTATGGCGACCGCTCTGCAGAGCGGCGCCATTACACTTACCGTACGTACCCAGCATCCGGACCCGGCATCCAGACGGGGCGGGTGCCGGGGCCCAAAGCATCGCCACGCTCCTGCTAGGAGCGCGGCGATGCTGTACATTAAAATCTGCAGAAGTACTTACGGTACTTCTGCTAGCAGGGCAGGAAGCAGCCACACGCCGGGTGCGGGCCTGAGCTTACGTGGCTACGTCACCCGGCGTGTGATGGAGCGGTGGGGGGGCGGAGTCTGCTATCCTGGCCTGCTAGCAGAAAATTACCGTAATGACCCGAATATTAGCCGAGGAGCACTTTTTCAGCACAAAAACTGTACTGAAAAACTCGGCTTATACTCGAGTATATACGGTACTTCTCCTCAAGAGGAGATGAGAGGGATCATCTACACCAACAAAACACTCATTATATGGCGTCCCTGCCAGCTGCCGAGATGCCAGAACAATCACAGGCACGGCGTTAGGAATAAGTTCAGCAGCAGGACAGTTGAGAGCTGCCGAAACGCCTGAGCAGCTGAACTATCGACGGCAGCAATTTGCTGAATATTGGTGGATCATCCACGCCAACAACACACAGACGAAGTTGCGGACAGAAGCTAGTCTAATTATATATTACTAATTCTATAATATCATTAATAAGCCAGTGATTGATCCCTATAAATATGTAACAAACTATACATCTAATTATAGAATATTACTAATAATCCAGTGATTGATCCCTATGATAATAAATCTAACAAACTAAACATTTAATACCATCACAATCATTACTATCACAGATAATACCCCAATTATTCTAGTTATCCTATCCACACTTTGTGGTTTCCCTCCAGGTATTATGAAAGCAGAAGATCTGCAGAGGAAATGTATCCCAGTTTTTCCTGCGCTCTGTGGCCTAAAATAACTTATCCACAGGATCAGGGATAAGGCGTAAGTTGTGATCCCCATTATATTGGTTGATAGGGAGCCCAGTTTTGGGGTCCCCAGGAATTGTACACTAACCACCTATACAACGGAGAGATTGGGATGACATGTTCATTATTATCAACCTTAACTTTTATTAAAATGTAATAAAATTTGGAAGTGGACACCTGGTGTCAGTGTATTATATGGAGTACATCAAGTGTCTGGGAAAACCATATTCTGTGCCTATGAGCAGTCCCCCCATTATAAGGACCCCAAATCACAAGGAGACCAATGCTAACAGGAAGTCTTGTCATGGCAATAGTTCGCATGGATATAGTAACCCAGCCGATAAGGTTTCTGTACGGGATTGTGCTGGGGAGGGGAAGGCTGGGACTGGCTCCCATCTCAGGCAATATAGTCCCAAATGTGGTTATTCTCTTCCCTTAACCCTCTAGCCTATGATTTTATGGTAAGTTTACCTGCCAACCATAATGTTTGAGAGTTAACGTCCTTAAAAGATTTTGAAATAACATCTCTGTGTCTGTCTCTACGTGTTTCACCCCTTCAGTAACATTTGGGGGCTCCTCAGGAGTCCAATACAATTATCATTGATTAGGATAATAATGCAGTAAAAACTGCCGTTCTTGGGGCCCTTAATGTATTAGCATATCAGGCACTAAAATTAACTGCACCGACTGCTCGGGATTGATGGGGGCTAGATAAATAATTCCAGAATCTTTGGTGTGCCCCCATTAAAGGATATAAAGAATGGGTGGGGGTGGTGGCAGGTGCTCCTGATAAGGTGCAGTGGTTGTCAGTGGTAATGCTTGTGTTTCCCTTCTAGAGCCTACAATGATGTACAAGCCCCCCACCTCCACCAGACTCTGAGGATGAGATAATTTAAGCCTTGCCAAACTCCCATTAACTTTGATCATTTTAAAGGCACCCTGGTGCAGAAATCTCGGGCCCAACTGCCACACACGGTATCGGTCAGTACATTTGTCAGTTAGTGTATATTGTGCAGTCCATTCCTGCCACTGGTGGATCCCTATTTCTAATATACCCCATGGCCTCTACATATGGGGAGGCCAAAACGTTCATTCCTCTGACTCTCCAACACAACCAGCTCCAATCTACTTTGCAGACCAGAGTCCTCTTGTCTGAAAGAGTTGGAGAGACTGTGGGGCCAATGACAGTACAAGATTCCTGGCCCCCCCAGGTAATAAGGGGGGACCAGGGTGTACACTAGGCCACAGGTAATAAGTGGGGACCAGGGTGTACACTAGACCACAGGTAATAAGTGAGGACCATGGTGTACAGTAGGCCATAGGTAATAAGTGGGGACCAAGTTATACAGTAGGCCACAGGTAATAAGAGGGGCCAGGATGTACAGTAGGTGGGGAGGCAGCTTCCAAGATGGCGATGGAGAGGATCCATAGGGCCGTTCGCCCGAAACCCAGCACTGGAGCCCCGCCGCGAGATGTGGTATGTGCCCTCTTTTCCTCCACGCATGCTATGGATCTTCTCCGTGCTGCCAGAGATAAAACTGATTTGGCCTATGATGGGAACCCGTTGAGGCTGTACCAAAATCTGGTGCCTTCCACCCACCAAAAACGCCGGGTGCTGAAGCCCCTCCTGGATTATCTGTGGGTCAAATGACTTAGATATGCCTGATTCTTTCCCTTTGGCATCTCGATACTGCATGACGGCAAGAGATATGTTGTTCACTTGCCCCAGGACTTAGACCATCTCTGGGTAGCCCTGGACATTCCCCTGATCCCCATCCCTTCCTGGATGCCGATACAGGAGGAGTTGATAAAGGTTCCCGCTCTGCCAGCCGTCAACTCGGTCTCCCCCTGTGCCTCGGGGCAACACCAGACACCGATCGCTCGGAAATCGCTGTTGAGTCAGCTGGTGCCCACAGCTGCTGTGTCTACCTCTATGGAGGAATGACGGCGCTACCTGCTTTGATCTTTGTTGGAGACATGGACTGTTACTCTCCCCACATGCCATTTCAACCTGGTGATCGACTGTATTTCTCCCCCGTCCACCTCCCCTCCCCCTTCAGTGTATTTTGTTTGCCCTGACCTCCGTTGTCACTCTCCCTTAGGGTGCATGCACACTACGTAACGCCGGGCGTGTATGAGAGCCGTACACGCCGGCGTTACAGCAGGGCTGCCGAACACTTCCCATTCACTTCAATGGGAGCGCTCGTAAACGCCGCTGTTACGAGCGCTCCCATTGAAGTGAATGGGAAGTGTTCGGCAGTCTGCCGTAATGCCGGCGTGTACGGCTCTCATACACGCCCGGCGTTACGTAGTGTGCATGCACCCTTAGGGTACTTGCCACACTGTGCCCACCACCTGTTTCTTTGTTTTATAGAGTGTGATGTCTGGATCTGTTTGAATCTGTAATGCCCTGTTACCATTTCAGCGCTCTATCCTGATGCTATCGTGCGCCTTTGTGTGCTTGGACTAGTCCCTGATAGTGTTGATTTTCTGGAAGTGTCCTGTTTATTGCCTTTGTGACCTTATGCTCAGCTGTTGCATTATTTTACCTTTTGTAATGTTGTTCTTTTTCAAATACTTGAAAAACTTGATAAAAATTAATTAAAAATAAATAAATAAATGTGGTATCACCGTGATCATATGGATCCAGAGAATAAAACTCACTTGTCATTTTTATCGCACAGTGGAAGCCATAAAAACAAAGCCCATGCAGAAATGGTGGTACTGCATTTTATTTTTCAATTCCACCTCATTCTGATTTTTTTTTCTGGCTTCCCAGCACATTGTACGGAATATAATAAATGGACCATTTTGAATTACAATTTGTCACGCAAAATCCAAGTCCTCATATTGGTTACGTAAACCAAAAAATTAATGCAGGGAGTAAAAAACAAACACAAAAGTAAAAATGTCTGCGTCACGTAAGGGTTAAGATGTAGCAGAGCTCAGGAGGTACATTCAGATAGGGAAATAGAGACCTTCAGGATAGGCCATAAATAAGTGATCTGGGGGTGTGGCCTGGCCATGGAGGAGTGAGGTCGCACATTGCCTCTGCTCCATCCTTGGCCCTGGGTAAAATCGCTATAACCTCGCTGAACAGCATCCCTGCGCTCACCAGATTTGGGCAAGTCATGTAGGAACACGCAGCGCTCCTCTTCAACCCCTCCTAGGGTCCCCAGCGATCCGTCCATCGAGCAGTACCTTCGGGTGCGGCGGGCCGATGTTGCTGCCTCCTCTGCACCTTCCAAAATGGCGCCCGCCGCCGCTCAGACACCACGTGGCGCGGCTGCCCTTCAGGCTGTACTCGGCGCCTCTACCTCCTGCAGCTCCTCAGGGACCCTGGACCTGCCGCCGGCTATGTGACCCATGCTCTCCTCCCAGCCTTCAGGAGTTGTGGTTGCCGGGAGCTGATGGCTGCTGCTCTTCTCCGCCCTCCCTCCTGCCTGTGGAAGGCTCCAATACCGCATGGCCGTCCCTGCCTCCCTCACCAGCAGCCCCTCCAGCTTCTCCTCTCATTGGGACACTTCACTGCCCCCTTGCTGGCCTCTATTTTATATGGCCTGTGTGCCTTGTTCATTTATTTTTCTGTTTGTTTGTATTTTACGTTCTTGAAAAACCTTTAATAAACCTGATTATACATAAATAAATGATCTGTAGAGGACCGACGCTTGGCCCCAATCATCTGGACGGAGTCACTTAAGGTGTTTATCTAATACAGGGCCAGAAAGCTCCATTTGTTATCTAGCGGCCTGGAACCCTCACCCCAGGGTCCTGTCACAGGAGTGCAATAACTTGGCAGGGACCCCCGATCTCTGTAAGGTTGCCGAACTTTGCTATAGGGTGACGGATGATAATGACATCAAATCTGAGTTTTGTATTTCTTAAATCCAGATTTATATAATACAACACAATATTTTAAAAAAATAATAATAATTAATAATACAAAAATAAAGGAAGGCACCTCTGGGCTAGGTAGCCCCACCCGCAGCGACACAACAATGGTGTCACCAAAGTGAAAATGATTGTAACAGAGGGAGAAAATTATTAGGAGCCCGGCCTGCTGTTAAAAAAAAATCCCCTTCTTTTTAACATTTTCTAACGGATTGTGGGTCAGTACGATTATGGAGATACCAAATTTATATAGTTTTTATGTTTTAACCCCTCATAATAATAATAATAAAAAAAAAAATTCTTGGAGCGTTGTGTACACAGCAATTGTGGCGGCAGAGACGGAAAAATCAGTTCCTACCTTCCCTATGAGATGTACTAACAGCCGACATCCCGATCCCAAGCTAACCTTGCAGGGACATTACATATACTCACATATACATATATACGTCCTTATAGGGTTAGAGGAGCACTCTCCAGATGTATATAGTCTATGGACAATCTAGAACTGGTTAAGGACAGTTAACCCCATAATCAGGGTGATGAATAATTGTTAGTTTGCAGGGGGGCCAACCACAAGGTTCTCCAGTGCTCAGAACCAAACATCCCCCCTCCCCCCAGTCTCCTTGTGAATGAAGCAACAGTACATTCACAGGACACTCCATTGACTTCTATGTGCACCTCCGGCATCACTCACAGCCCCATAACAGTAAATGGAGCACTGTTCACACAAGTGCACTACAAAGAGACTGTTGGGGACTTTTACTCTCTCGTACTCCTGATCGCTCTTGAACCCCTTCAGCCATTTAATGCTGCTAGGACGTTGCGATCTATCTTTGCAATGTTAAGTGGCTGCCGTTACTACAGCTGGTTTATTACCATCACTGTGTACACAGCTATAGCATCCGCCATGATGCAGCTCCCCTCTGACCCAGCGATCATGTGATCCAACAAGGTTTGGGAACTACAGGAGCTGCTGGATCCTAAAGGCCTTAGATCAGCTTTTTATTGTATTTGCATGCTAAACGTAAAATAAATACAAAAATCCACTCACATCACAGAGTCTCACCCCAAACACATTGTGTCAGCTGCATAAAAATGATTGGAACGGACAAGAAAAACTATTTTAATACCGAAGCCCTATGTTGCGAAAAAGTCAATGCATAAAATGCTGAATGTTACATTACCTGCACAGTGGAAGAGATTCTGGCGAATCCCATCTACACGTTGCAGAAAAATACCTGCAGCGGAGCTGCTGAGAGATCGAAAACACCCGCAGCGCGCCAATTATCACTAGGTAAACGCCGGCATAGAGGAAGAAAAACCCGCAATGCGTTTCCGCTGTGGACTTTTTTTGCAGAGGTTTCTTGTCACGGCTTGCTAAGTGGGGACTTCACCTAAAACTTAGTTGCACTTTGTGCGATCAGGAAATAAAAAAACAAAGAAAAAAATGTGAAAAACAGACGCGCTTCACTCCCAAAAATATAACAATTAGGACCCGTGTTCCCGAAAAAAGAAAGTTATTTACATAAGCCCAAAAAAACCACCAAAATGTGTGCAGGCCTGAAGAGGTTAAATGCATCCATAGTGACCATAGGGGGCCGTGACGAAGGCTAGCGCCGAAACGTGCGTCGGGTTGGCGCCTTCCCCACTTGTCTCTCCTACACTCTCATACAGCATGGGTGAGTAATTTTGGATGTGCAACTTTTTTCAGTGCATATATTGCCAATACAAACTATGTGAGTCTATCCATTTAATCTCCCTGGTGTGTTATAGCAATTTAATATATGGGATACAATTCTTAGGTATGTATATAGCCACATTACTATATGTTTGGCTTCTGAAATTTCAGTGATGTGAGTGTATACAATAGTAGCACTCTCTTTGCCTTTATAATAATTCCTATATGTCCCTGTTCACACCTTACTCTTGCTAGCACAGTTTTTGCACGTTGGGACCAATTCATGGAGATTTAAATTACCACCTGGTTCACATATAGATCTACACTGCCACCTTGTGGCGCTTTGTATGTAGTACATTCCCATTACATTGTGTTTTGGTGAGTTACACGTGGCTTTATTTTGTATACTCTGCTTTTCCATTTGTAAAGTAGTTTTTGTACATTTAATATACTCTTCATGCCAATCCTGGCCCATCGGGATAGTGTGTTTTTCCTGTATTTGTTTGTCTGTTTTTCAATATTAATGTAATAGAAATATTTTATATTTTTGTACATTTTGAGTGGTTTGCTTATCTCAAAAGCTGGTTTCCAGTTTTTTTTGTGCATCTATATATGGATACAGATTCTTACCGTAAGCACAGGCTGAGAGGGTTTTGCTGTGAAAAACAGGACGACCTGGGAATATATAACGCTGAAAAAGCACACAAGTTCAAGAGTGTATACAATATCCGTCCCACCGGGAAAACCATATAGGAACACATATATTGCTGACCCATTCCCACAACAAAGATGGCTATACTCCCATCAAACACTGAGGGGCGCAGGCGCACAAATGCAGTCAAATAAACGAAAATTTCCATAGGACTAAAGAAACCACGTGTAAACTCATATGTTGCTAGCCAATTCCCACAATGAAGATGGCCGTGCTTCTATCAACCCTAAAGGAACGCATGCGCACCAACCCGGCTAAACAAAACGTTTTGCCACGCTTGGCTATAGATCTACAACCATTCGAAAGAACAGAACCTAAAACCCGATCTTGATTTAAAATAGATAAATTTTGTTGAATTATTTTAACTCTTGGTAGTTGTTATTGTACCTTGTTGAGAAATAAATGTGTGATCCACGTGACCTCTCTTTAGTTCCTATTTTATTAACGTTGTCCCTAGACTGCCTAAGTAAAGAGTCACGACTTCTCTTGGCCACTGTTTTGGAAGCTCTATTTTTAACGTGTTTTTCAATAAATACGGATTTTTAAGAAGTTTTTTTTGGGTGCTGGATTTCCACTTCGAAGTATCAGCCCTTCTTTGGCCACTCAAGTCTGTTGCTCTGATAGATAAGAGCAATGGACTGTAATAACAGCAGAGTGAAACATACCCTAAGACAAAGGGTTAACTGAGGTAGAAATGATAAGGACTGGGTAAGGCAGGCTGGGAGTTGTAGTGCACTAAGGCCTAACCCCACCCCCCATGACATCAGTCCCTCCCCTCAGCTACTCCTATAGTACAGTCCCATGTGAATTACATCACTGCAGCCCCTCCCACAACCCGCTCAGCCCCTCCCACACCCCGCTCAGCCCCTCCCACACCCCGCTCAGCCCCGCCTTCCTCCTTGCCGCGCTCTGTAGCTTCTGGAGACCCCGCCCTTTCCGGTGACGTCACTGCTCCCAGGACCCGCGCTTCACTTCCAGACACGACCACGCGGGTATTCTCCTTGGCTGCTGTCGCTGTATCTGGTAGGTTCGGAGTTTCAGCTGGAAATCACATTAACCCCTTAACTGTCACCTGTCCACCATCTTGTGGTTGCAGACAGGTGGCCTGTCCTATAGTATAAGTGCTACACGGGCGTTTTACCTGCAGCACCCGGGTCAGAATGCAGGTCCCGGGTCTGTCACTGACTGCAGCCAGAACACACAGCAGCTTATACAAGGCAGGCTAGAGAATCAGTCACATTGCATCCCATAATGAGGAACAAATCTCATACAGCAATCTGAGCCCTCTGTATATCACATATAGCAATCAGTATATCACACTTACACAGATTGCTGTATGTGATATACGCATGGCTCAGATGGCTGTAAAGTGTGATCGCGGTATATGGTATACAGGCGGCTGGAATGCTATCATATACAGCGGTGCGTATATCACACTCATACAGCCATCTGTGTATCACATACAGCGATCTGTATCTCATAGCACAATCTGAGCCCTCTGTATATCACATATAGCAATACATATATCACACTTACACAGATTGCTGTATGTGAAATACGCATGGCTCAGATGGCTGTATAAGTGTGATCGCTGTATATGGGATACTGGAATGCTATCATATACAGCGGTCCGTATATCACACTCATACAGCAATCTGAGTATCACATACAGTGATCCGTATATCACATAGAGCGATCTGAGCTATCTGTATATCACATAAAAGGATCCGAGCCATCCATATATCACATGCAGCAATCAGTATATCATATAGAGCAATCCGAGCCATCCATATATCACATGCAGCAATCAGTATATCATATAGAGCAATCCGAGCCATCCATATATCACATACAGCGATCTGTATCTCATATAGAACGATCCGAGCCATCCATATATCACATGCAGCAATCCGTATATCATATAGAGCGATCCGAGCCATCCATATATCACATGCAGCAATCAGTATATCATATAGAGCAATCCGAGCCATCCATATATCACATACAGCGATCTGTATCTCATATAGAGCGATCCGAGCCATCCATATATCACATACAGCGATCTGTATCTCATATAGAGCAATCCGAGCCATCCATATATCACATACAGCGATCTGTATCTCATATAGAACGATCCGAGCCATCCATATATCACATGCAGCAATCCGTATATCATATAGAGCGATCCGAGCCATCCATATATCACATGCAGCAATCCGTATATCACGCCTGCACAGCTATCCATTTACTAAGCTACAAATAACGTTAGGTTTTATTTAATTCCAAACAATGGTAGAGAAGTGATGGAGAATTGGCGAGTACCCCGAAATCTACTGCTGAGCTTACAAAATCCAGTCATGGAGACCTGTGACCATAACAACCACATGTTAACGACGATAATGATATTCATGTCGGAACAACGTAAAGACGAAACACGATGATGGAATTCATGTCTCGATCACCCACCGCACTGAAGAACCTTAAAGGGGTTGTCCAGGCTGAAATATTATTTTGTTAGGCTGGAGGAGGTGAAAACAAAAATCACACTCACTTGTCTCTGATGCTCTGGTGTTTCCTCGCGCGGTCGGGCTCCCTTCACATGACCGTTGAGGCCAATCAGTGACCTGCAGATGTTGGGTGTTTAAAGGTGGCGGACACTGGGGAGCTAGACGACCCTCATAGCCACCGGGTGTCTGCTGTTTTATACAGCAGACACCTGGTGCTAATACCCACACTGATTGCGGGCATTAACTACTTCCGGACCACCCATTGTTTGTTTTTTTACGTCCGGAAGGTGGCTGCCTTGTTCTGCAGCTGCTGAAACTGGGAGCCAGTTGTAACTTCAGCCAGAGGTCCCAGAGAGAAGGCAGGGAAGGTTTATTATCTTCCCTGCCTTCTCGATCGCTGTGTATAGCAGTTCTCAATGAACGCTGTATACACAGCTATGGGCGCCGCCATGATGTGGCTGCCGTCTGACCCGGTGGTCACGTGATCCACCAGGATCAGCGTCTAACAAGAGATGCTGGGTCCTACAGTATAAGCACTAGTATAGCACTATAAGCTGTATATATAACGTACAGTAGGCTGTATTCCTCCTGCAACTGAGGATAAATGTACCTGCCCCAATTGCAGGGGAAATCAAGATCTAATCTAAAAAAAAAAAAAAAGTGATCAGATGTCTCCAAAGGTCTCTTATGACTTTAGGGGGACAAAATCTGAATAAAAAAATTAATAGAAAAGTTTTTAAAAAATGTAAATAAAATAAGTAAGAAAATAAATAAAATACGCCAATAAAACGCCGTTATTAAAAGTTATAGCCCCACCCTCGACAACACCATACAAAATAAGAATCACCGTAACAGAAAGGAAAAACTATTTTATGAAGCTTATTTAGTAGCACTTTGTGTTATTAAATTAAAAAAAAAAAAGTGAAAAACAGACACGATTTCCCTCCTATTTTGTTTATATTTTCCCCGGATATAAAAAAAAAATAATTAAAACACATGCAAAGATAAAAACAAAATAGAAATAAAGCCCTATGTGTCCCTTAAAGGGATTCTACCATTAAAACAACTTTTTTTCTAATTACCACGTTGGAATAGCCTTAAGAAAGGCTATTCGTCTCCTACCTTTATATGTGGTCTCCGTCGCGCCGTTCCTTAGAAATACCGGTACTTACCGGTATGCTAATGAGGTCTCGGCAGCAATGGGGGCGTCCTTCTTCTTCATCTGCCTCCTCCCCTTGTCTGTCATCTTCTTTCTTCGTCATATCTGACGCCTGCGCAGTCGGTTGTGACAGCAGAGACCCTGTTAGAGCCGACTGCCCATGCTCAATAAGGTCCGTACAGCCTTCCGACGCCTCGATGAGTTCACTTGCGCGTCGGAAGGCTGTATGGACCTTACTGAGCATGCGCAGTCGGCTCTATCAGGGTCTCTGCTGTCAGAGCCGACTGCGCAGGCGTCAGACATGATGAAGAAAGAAGACGACAGACAAGGGGAGGAGACAGATGAAGAAGAAAGACGCCCCCATTGCTGCCGAGATCTCATTAGCATACCGGTAAGTACCAGTATTTCTAAGGAACGGCGCGACGGAGACCACATCTAAAGATAGGAGACGAATAGCCTTTCTTAAGGCTATTCCGACGTGGTAATTAGAAAAAAAGTTGTTCTAATGGTAGAATCCCTTTAAAGGGATCCTATCAGTCAGACAATTTTTTCTAGGTACCTCGTCATAATAGCCTCAAGAAAGGCTATTCTCCTACCTTTCGTCGTCTTCTCCACGCCGCCGTTCGCCTACAATTCCAGTTCTTGTCAGTATGCAAATTAGCTCTTTCGCAGCACTGGGGGTGGGCTCCAGCGCTTAAACAGCACTGGGGGCGTCCCCAAAGTTGCGAGAGAAGCGCCGCCTTCATCTTCGTCAGCAGCGTCCTGTTCAGCTTCTTCTTCCGGCGGTGATTTGTAACTTCTAGGCCTTGGGCAGAGCAAACTGCACATGCCCACAGGCCAGGAGAAAATGGCCGCTTACAATACTTGCATGAGGCCATTCTCTCGCAGATTTGGGGACGCCCCCAGTGCTGTGAGAGAGCTAATTTGCATACCGACAAGAACCAGGATTGTAGTCGAACGGAGGCGCGGAGAAGACGACGAAAGGTAGGAGAAGAATAGCCTTTCTTAAAGAGGACCTTTCACCATATATGGGCACAGGCAGTTCTATATACTGCCAGAAAGCTGACAGTGCGCTGAATTCAGCGCACTGTCGGCTTTCCCGATCTGTGCCTGGTGTGAAGAGCTTACGGTCCGGTACCGTAGCTCTTCTATGGTCAGAAGGGCGTTTCTGACCATTAGCCAGAGACGTCCTTCTGCCTCGCGGCGCCAATCGCGCTGTGCTGTGGAGCCGGGAGGAACGCCCCCTCCCTCTCCTGATAATGCTCGTCTATGGACAAGCTGTGTGAGCAGAGGGAGGGGGCGTTCCTCCCCGCTCCACAGCACAGCGCGATTGGCGCCGCGAGGCAGAAGGACGTCTCTGGCTAATGGTCAGAAACGCCCTTCTGACCATAGAAGAGCTACGGTACCGGACCGTAAGCTCTTCACACCGGGCACAGATCGGGAAAGCCGACAGTGCGCTGAATTCAGCGCACTGTCAGCTTTCTGGCAGTATATAGAACTGCATGTGCCCGGATATGGTGAAAGGTCCTCTTTAAGGCTATTCCGACATGGTATCTAGAAAAAATTGTGTCTGACTGATAGGATCCCTTTAAAAAAGACGCAAAAATGAGTTGAATGAAACATATGAGAAAAATGTTACTGCACATACAAAAAAAACCCCTAAAATATGTCTGGTCCTTGATTAGAAATTGGCCCGGTACTCAAGTGGTTAAAGGGATCTTATCATTAAAACTCAATTTTTTGTGACTAATACGTAGGAATAGCCTTAAGAAAGGCTATTCTTCTACCTTTAGATGTCTTCTCCGCGCTGCCGTTCGGTATAAATCCCAGTTTCCGTCGGTATGCAAATTAGTTCTCTCCCAGCACTGGGGGTGGGCCCCAGCGCTCAAACAGCACTGGGGGCGTCCCCAATGCTGCGAGAGAACTCTATCATTAGAACCCCTTTTTCAACTAAATACACATAGGAATGGCTTTAAGAAAGGCTATTCTTCTCTTACCTGTATTATTCTGATCCACACTGCCATTCCTGAGAAATGTCTTCTTTCTTCCATATGTAAATGAGTTTTCAGACAGCACAGGGGGCAACCCTGTACTGTCTGAAAACTCTCCAGCAATGCCTCTGTCTTCTTCTCCAGACCCCTTCTTCTCTCACGCTCCCATCACGTCTTCATCCAAAAGTGCCGACTGCCATTTTCCTGTGCTCGAATGGGAGAGGCCACAGGAAAATGACCGACGGATATGCGCAATCAGCGCTTTTGGATGAAGACACGAGAGAAGAGCCTTCACAAGGTTCCCGGCTGTCATGACAACATGATTCTGGCCCCGGAGCTTGCTCCGGGTGCCGATGATCGCCGGCAAAATGGCGCCTCAGTCAGCTTTTACCAAGGCGCCGAAGGGGTTAATGCCCAAAATCGGTGCTGGCACCGATAGTGGGCATTAGCGCTGGGTGTCTACTGTATAAAACATTAGATACCCAGCGTCGTCTATGGCGGTCGCTATGTTTAAACACTCGGCATCCACCGGGAAGGGGTTAAGGCTATTCCTGCGTGTATTTACTGTATTTTTCGGACTATAAGACGCACCTAGGTTTTAGAGGAGGAAAATAAGGAAAAAAAATTTTGAAGCAAAAAATGGTAAAATATTTAATGTATGGGAGTTGTAGTTTTGCAACAGCTGCAAGGCCACATTGACAGGTGACCCTGCAGCTCTACGGGGATGCATAGAGCGATTTTTTGCGGGTCCAGATGTACTTTTTAGTTATACCATTTTGGAGAATGTCTATTGCTTAGATCACCTTTTATTGAAAAAAAAACCCGGTGGTTTGGCACTTTTGATTTTGACGTTCACCGTGCAGGAAAACTATTAGTAGACCGGGCATTTTCGGACACAGGGATACCTAATGTGTATGTGTTTGACATATGATTCTCTACTTTTATATGTATTCTAGGGAAAGGAGGTGATTTAGAACTTTTATTTATTTCATTTTTTATTATATATTTTTTAAGCCTTTTTTTTTTAACTATTTTATTGCCCCCCCTGGGGGGGGGGGTTTGAACCTGCAGTCATTTGATTGCAAGTCCCATAGACGGCAATACAACTGTATTGCCGTCTATGGGACATTCTGTATATTACTATTACGGCTGGTCATAGACTAACTGCAATGGTAATATAGCAATGACAGGTCTGGGAGCCTTCAGTAGGCTCCCGGCTGTCACTCGAACAGGTCGGCTCCTGCAATATCTCTACGCAGGAGCCGGCCTGCATCCGCTGTAATAGAAAGGCGGATGTCGGGGAGGGTTAGACACCGTCACAGGTGCCGGGGCCGCAACATCACTACACTCCTGCCCTGCAGGAAGCCAGTAGCGGCAGGAGCGGTGCTGCTATTCCGGGGGGTGGGGGGTACGGACAGAGGAGCGGAATAGCAGCATCGCTCCTGCCGCTGCTGGCTTGCTGCAGGGCAGGAGCGTAGCAATGTTGCAGGCCCCGGCACCTGTGACGGCGTCTAACCCTCTCCGGTATCCGCCTCTCTATTACAGCGGATGCACATTCGACTATAAGACGCACCCTTCTTTTCCCCCAAAATTTTTTGGGAAAAAAGTGCGTCTTATAGTCTGAAAAATACAGTAGTTGAAAAAGGGTATTCTAATGATAGAATCCCTTTAACCCTGTGGGAACCTCGGTCAGAGCTGACTGATGCGCCATTTTACTAGCGACACATGAGCACCGCCATTTTCCCAGGGATCGTAGACATCTGTAATGAGCTCCGGGGCTGGTGTCCTGTTGCTGTGGCAGCTGGGTGACTAGTGAGGGCTGCCAGGCCAGTCTGTAATTATTTTCTATGGCAGGCTACTCTGTGCCTGCAGCAGAACCTTAGTGCCTTAGTGATCAGACAACCTTGGGTTCAAGACCCCTAGGGGATCTAATAAATGCAAAAATTAAAAAGTTTAAAACAAATATAAAAACAGAAAAAATATTAAAAGTTCAAATCACCGCCCTTTCCCAAAAACACATATAAAAGTACTTAAATACTGTGAAACATGTACACATTAGCTATCCCTGTGTCTGAAAACATCCGGGGAAAATAAAAAATCAAGTGCGTCAAACCGCCGTTTTTTTCTGTTTTGCCTCTGAAAAAAATTTGAATAAAAAGTGATCAAAGCAATAGCAATGGTATAAGTAAAATGTACACCTGATCCCGCTAAAAAAGACGCCCTATGCATCCCCGTACACAGAATTAAAAAAAGTTATGGCTGTCAGAATATGGCGACTTTTAGAAAAAAAAAATTGGGGGGCACAGATTTGGATTTTTGTTAAAGGGTTATGTGAATACAATGTAAAATAAAACCATATAAATTTGGTATCCTCGGAATTGTACCGAAGCATAGAATACAGGTGACATCTCATTTTGGCTGTGCATTGAACACCATAAAAATGACGCCCGTGAGAAAGTCGCACAAATGCATTTTTTCTTCATATACCCCCCCCCCCCCCCATTCTGAATATTTTTTTCTAGCTTCCCAGTACATTGTACAGAATAATTAATGGCGGCATCATGAAGAAAAATTTGTCCTGTAAACATTAAGACCTCATATGGCTCAGAGAGCAGAGAACTAAAAAAGTTATGGGTTTGGAGGGCGGGGTGGGGAATGGGAGTTAAAAACGAAACTCGAAAAATTCCTGTGGCGGGAAAGGGGTTAATATAAGACATGAGATATGTATGTAGAGATATACATAGAAATACATTAGAGCTATACACACAGAAATACTTAGAGATAATACACACACACACAATTACATAGGGGGCGTTCACACTACCGTCGGTGTCCGACATGTAGTGTCCGCTCCTAGTGTCCGCTCAAAATCTGTCACGGACACTAGGAGCGGACACTATCTGTGTCCGTGACACTTGTCATTCACTTGAATGGGCATCGGGTGCGTTCTTTTGCACTCCGTGTCCGTCCTTTCCTGTCCGCAAGAGAAGATGTCCGACTTCTCAAGCGGACAGAGGAACCGTGCATGCAGGGTTTTTCTGTCCGCTTGAGAAGTCGGACATCTTCTCTTGCGGACAGGGAAGGACGGGCACGGAGGTCAAAAGAACGCACCCGATGCCCATTCAAGTGAATGACAAGTGTCACGGACACAGCTAGTGTCCGCTCCTAGTGTCCGTGACAGATTTTGAGCGGACACTAGGAGCTGACACTACATGTCGGATACCGACGGTAGTGTGAACGCTCCCATAGATCTAAACCATCCACTGGAGCTTGGGCTGTAGGTTTAGAGTCATTGTCTTGATGGAATCTCCTTCCCAGTCTCAAGCCTTTTGCAGCCCCCAGTTTCAGGTTTTCTTCCAGGATTGCCCTGTATTTAGCTCAATCCATCTTCCCATCACCTCTGAGCAGCTTCTGTGTCCCTGCTGCCTCCTCACAGCATGATGATGCCCCCTATGTGTCACAGTTGGGGATGGTGTGTTCAGGGGGGATGAGCAGTGTTACTTTTCCACCACACATAGCGCTTTGCATTTAGGCCTAAGGGTCCATTCACATGGAGTAAACGCGCGCTCATTTTGGCAAAATACACGTGTAAAAAATACACATGTAAAAATAAGACTCCCATTGACTTCGATAACATTTTACACGTGTATTTTGACATGTTTTTTGATGTGTTTTTTTTACGTGTTTTTTTTACACGTATAAAAAAATGTTATTGAAGTCAATGGGAATCTTATTTTTACACATGTATTTTTACACGTGTATGAGCGCACGTTTACTCCTTGTGAATGGACTCCTAAAGTTCTCCTTTGGTCTCCTCTGAGCACAGCACCTTCTTCCACACGTTTGCTGTGTCCCCTATATGTCTTGTGGCCATAAACTGCAGACAGCACTTGTGTATTTCTTACAACAATGGTTTTCTTCTTGCCGCTCTTCCATATTGATTGCCTTATTTGTGGAGTGCACAGTGACTTCTAGTTGTCCTGTGGACAAATTCTGCCTGTACCTGAGGATTTCTGCAGCTCCTCCAGAGTGACCATGGGCTTCTTGGCTGCTTCTCTGACCAGTGCTTTCCTTGTTCGATCTGTTAGTTTAGGTGGTGGCCATGTCTTGGTAGGTTTATAGTTGCAGAATACTGTTTCCATTTTTGGATGATGGATTGAACAGTCCTCCTTGGGATGCTCAAAGCTTGGGATATGTTTTTATAACCTAACCCTGCTTTAAACTTCTCCACAACTTTTTCTCTGAGCTGTCTGGTGAGTTCCTTGATGTTCGTGATGATGTTTGTTCACTAGTGCTCTCTAACAAACCACTGAGGCCTTCACAGAACAGGTGTATTTATTCTGAGACTACATTACACACAGCTGGACTATATTAACTAATTAAGTGACTTCTGAAGACAATTGTGTGCACTGGGTTTTCTTTAGTGGTATTAGGGGGCTGAAGACTTATGCACATCTCTTTTTTCAGATTTTTATTTGATTAAGATTTTGATAACCTTGTATCATTTTCCTTCCACTTAACAATAATCTGATACTTTGTGTTGTTATCACTGAAGATCTCGATAAAGTACATTTAAGTTTGTGGTTGTGACAAAGTTCACGGGGTGTGAAGACTTTTGAAAGTCACTGTATATACACTATGTGATCAAAAGTATTCGGACACCTGGCTGAAAATGACTTATTGCTGGAATTCAGTATGGTGTTGGCCCACCCTTAGCCTTGATGACAGCTTCCACTCTTGCAGGCATACGTTCAATCAGGTGCTGGATGGATTCTTTTTTTTTTTAATTTTTTTTTTTTTATTCAATGTAGATTGTGAGCCCCACATAGAGCTCACAAGGTACATTTTTCCCTATCAATATGTCTTTGGAATATGGGATGGAAATCCATGCAAACACGGGGAGAACATACAAACTCCTTGTAGATGGTTTTTTGCCCTTGGTGGGATTTGAACACCAGGACCCAGTGCTGCAACGCTGCAGTGCTAACCACTGAGCCACCATGTGGCCCCTTGGTGCTGGAAGGTTTCTTGGGGAATGGCAGCCCATTCTTCACAGAGTCAATGTAGGTCGGTGAGGCCTGGTACAAAGTCGGCGTTCCAAAACATCCCAAAGGTGTTCTATAGGATTCAAGTCAGGACTCTGTGCAGGCCAGTCCATTACAGAGATGTTATTGTCGTGTAACCATTCCGCCACAGGCCGTGCAGTATGAACAGGTGCTCGATCGTGTTGAAAGATGCAATCGCCATCTCCAAATTGCTCTTCAACAGTGGGAAGCAAGAAGGTGTTTAACCCTAGAACGCGTACCCATAGAAATCTACACATTCACGCACCTGGGGCCTTTTAGGCCTGTTTACAATTATCATGGAATAACTAAAAAAAAAAATACTTTTCAAAGTTTATTGCAAAGTAAGGATGCATTCCCACTAGTGCTGGGGTCCGCCAGGACGGGATTCCGTAATGGATGTGACCTTCTGGTGACCCCAGCTAAGGCTGGCGGACGCATACCTGGGGCCTCGCAGGCCTGCCAGGTAACTTTTCTATAACTTGTTTTCTATTTTCTGTAAAAGTACTTCAGTTAGATTTTGGAAACTCTAGGTATTCCTCAGGTATATAGTTTTAAGTAATTTCCAGTTGTTCATATATTTTACAGGCTTACGGTATAACAACCTTTTTTTAGGACTACCCCATATCCACACACCAGGGGCCTTTTAGGCCTGTACTAGTTTTACATGTGATACTCAGTCTTTTTGTCTGTATTGTTGCTGGGGAAGAACTTTTATGACTCTGCTAATTCTCTCTGTTTACTGTATACTACGGGGTCAGAGAGAATTTACTGTATAATACACGGGGTCAGAGAGAATTTACTATATAATACCCAGGGTCAGAGAGAATTTACTATATATTACACGGGGTCAGAGAGAATTTACTACAATACACGGGTCAGAGAGGATTTACTATATAATACACGGGGTCAGAGAGAATTTACTATATAATACACGGATCAGAGAGAATTTACTATATAATACACGGGGTCAGAGAGAGTTTACTATATTATACACGGGGTCAGAGAGAATTTACTATATAATACACGGGTCAGAGAGAATTTACTATATAATACACAGGGTCAGAGAGAATTTACTATATAATACATGGGGTCCGAGAGAATTTACTGTATAATACACAGGGTCAGAAAGAATTTAGTATGTAATGTATATAATACACGGGGTCAGAGAGAATTTACTATATAATACACGGGGTCAGAGAGAATTTACTATATAATGTATATAATACATGGGGTCAGAGAGAATTTACTATATAATACACGGGGTCAGAGAGAATTTACTATATAATCTATATAATACATGGGGTCAGAGAGAATTTACTATATAATGTATATAATACACGGGGTCAGAGAGAATTTACTATATAATACACGGGGTCAGAGAGAATTTACTATATAATCTATATAATACATGGGGTCAGAGAAAATTTACTATATTTACTATATAATCTATATAATACACGCAGTCAGAGAGAATTTACTATATAATACATGGGGTCAGAGAGAATTTACTATATAATACATGGGGTCAGAGAGAATTTACTATATAATACACGGGGTCAGAGAGAGTTTACTATATAATACACGGGCTCAGAGAGAGAGTTTAATATATAACCCATGGGGTCAGAGAGAGTTTACTATATAATACTCCTTCTAAACCCCATAACTTTTTTATTTCTCGCTCCCAGAGCCATATGAGGTCTTAATTTTTGCGGGACAAATTTTTCTTCATGATGCCACCATTAATTATTCTATATAATGTACTGGGAAGCAGGAAAAAAATTCAGAATGGGGTGGATTTGAAGAAAAAATGCATTTCTGCGACTTTCTTACGGGCTTTGGTTTTACGGCGTTCACTGTGCAGCCAAAATGACATGTCCCCTATATTCTGTGTTTCGGTACGGTTCCAGGGATACCAAATTTATATGGTTTTATTTACATTTTGACCCCTAAAAAAAATTCCAAAACTGTGTTAAAAAATTTTTTTTCTAAAAGTCGCCATATTCCGACGGCCGTAACTTTTTTACACGTAGGTGTATGGGGATGCATAGGGCGTCTTTTTTTGCGGGGCCGGGTGTACTTTTTAGTTCTACCATTTTCGGGAAATGTTATTGCTTTGATCACTTTTTATTAAAATTTTTATCAGAATCAAAACAGTGAAAAAACGGCGGTTGGGCACTTTTGACTTTTTCCCGCTACGGCGTGTACCGAACAGGAAAAATATTTTTATAGATTTGTAGAGCGGGCGATTTCGGACGCGGGGATACCTAACATGTATATGTTTCACAGTTTTTAACTACTTTTATATTTGTTCTAGGGAAAGGGGGGTGATTTGAACTTTTAATACTTTTTATATTTTTTTATATTTTTTTTTTTTACTTTTTTTTAAAAAATTTTTTTTGCATTTATTAGACCCCCTAGGGGTGTTGAACCCCAGGGGGTCTGATCACTAATGCAATGCATTACAATGCTAATGCATTGCAAAAAATCATCATCTCTTTTGCAGGCTGCATACACCAGCCTGCAAAAGAGAGAATTTGCAGACCGGCTGGGAGCCTTTAGCAAGGCTCCCGGCTGTCATGGCAACATGACGTCGGCCCTGGAGCATGCTCCAGGAGCCGGCGATCCCGGACAAAATGGCGGCGCCCATGCGCCGCCGGGAAAATGGCGCCTCCGGCACCTTTGACCGCAGCGCCGGAGGGGTTAATGCCTCCGATCGGTCCGGGGACCGATCGGAGGCATTAGAGCCGGTTGTCTACTGCTTAAAGCAGTAGACACCCGGCGGCTATGGCGGCCGCCCGGCTCCCGGGCGGTCGCCATAGTTACAGACCCGACATGCGCCGTACTATTACGGTGCATGTCGGGAAGGGGTTAAGATAAGATAATCCTTTAATAGTCCCACAATGGGGAAATTTCAGTGATACAGTTTCATAGATGGTACAGTAGTATATAACAAGAGAGAAACACATACAAGCCCATGGCAGATAGAGAAATCCTAGGAATCATAGGAACTAAAAAGAAAGAAACACAGACACACTGCAGGATCATTTAGCTCTCTGTGTGAAGTGGTGTTAATAATACAGCCTACTGCGGTTGTAGGACATGGGGGGGGGGGGGTCACAGCATATAGATATAACAGGCAGAAACGGCTTTTTTTTGCAGAGGTGGGGGACATAGGCAGCTATCACGATAACTTGGTTCTTTGGTAGGTGGTGAGATCTCCTGCTCACAGCTGATAGTTCGGTATCTTGTATCAGCGCTATTGTCCATTAACCACAAAAAATGCCCCAAATGTCCTTCATCACAAGCCCTCCTCCTTTCTTCTTACCACTGTGTTCTACTGCCCAAAGACGTCTGAAGCCATCCCGGTAAACAGGGTGCTGCTCTCTTGCCAAGCTTCCATAAACTCATGGGCTAGGTGGGTGATGGTAGGTTCCCAGGCTGTAACAGAGTCCCACGTGTCCATAGTAATAGAAAGAAATACCAGTCAGCTGTAGGCATCTTCACAGATCAGCAATAGACTCCAGAAATCATCTCCTTGAAAGAAGAAGTCCACGCTTCCATGCAGGTTTCTCCTCCATGCCACATGGTGAAACATGCTGTTCTTAGCTCCTGGGGGATGGTAACAGGCACATGTGCAAACAGGAAAACTCCAGCTGATTCAGGTCTTGAGTCTTGTCCATGCTTAACAATAGAAACAAGGAAAAATATACTCCACAGGGTCTTCCATTCGATTTATAGTTGCGAATTCATAGTGCTAGTTTGCTTGGTTAGAGGATTCTTGAAGATACAGACAAAAAGAGTGAAAAGGAAAGATAAAGGTTGCTCCCAGCTTGGAGCTCTGTATCGAGGCAGCCACTCAAGGCGGCGCTATGAGAAAAACTGAAGAGTTGAACCGTGTTTTTTTTTTGCTGTTTCACCTCCCATAAAAATTGTTATCAAATCAATAGAAATTTCCCAAATACCTCAGACCAGTGTAACATTTATCCTTTACCCAGGATCCCATGTTATAGACATATCGTATTTCTCTCCTTTCAGTGTGGATTACAATGCCGGGGAATCCTGCAGAGAACTGTACAGGATCAGACACGATCAGTGGGTATTCTGCTCCTCAGAGGCCGATCAACAAGGATAGAGTAAAAAGAAGATTAAACATGAACATTGGCGAAACAGAACAGATGGTGGAGAGGAAGGAGTATAAGGACAGCTGGACTCAGACAAAACCAACGAGAAAAAAGAAGAGTAAGTAGGACAACTCTAGAATGTCTCTTAAAGGGCCCCAGAGTTTTTATCAATAGTTGAAACCTGTGCAAGGTCTTGCTGCTCAGTCTGTTCTCTGACTGTATAAGTCTTTATACATGGTGTCCTATCAGTGTTTATGATGCTAATTGTTCCATTATGGCTGTAGCACATTTTACTTTTCTATCTGAAGCTGTGGGTGTAATAAGGAGCAGTCTGATGGTTTCAGGCACCTCAAACATGGGGCTTCCGAAGCCATCATCTGCGTAACGTATTTGCGCCTGGAGCTGGTGATGAAAACGTGACCCAGAAAAGTTAGGTACAGATAGGGGCCATTAAAAGTTTTGAAAAGTTTGTTGATTAAAGTTTAATAGTTAAATTAAATGGGGCTCACTGCTGGGGACACCTGAGATGTAGCAGAGCTATGCGCTCAACTCTGCTGCACCTGAGATGTAGCAGAGCTGTGCGCTCAATTCTGCTACACCTGAGATTGGACCACAATGGAGACTGCTGTGGAACGATCTTAGACTCCACCTCCTCACAGGCGAGCCTCCGGCAGAACCAGCATTGATTGGCCAAATGCTGTACACTGTATAGCATTCGGCCAATCAACGCTGGTCAATACATTCCTATGGAAAAAAGTCAGCTCCCGCATAACACAAGCTGCGAGCTCTCCTGAATTAGCATATGCTGCGCTGCCACCAGATGTGCTTGCAGGTGAAGTTTGAAAATGATGAGACCTTGCCAGCCTGTTCTAAATGCGAAAGTAAGGATCAATGCATTCCTATGGGAAAAAGTCAGCTCTCGCATTATTAGTGGGGTAATACAGGGACTTGGGCATGTTAGGTGCCCCCAGGCATGCTTCCCCTGCTGTCCCACTTGCATTCCAGAGGTGTTGTCAATATGTGCTGAGGTGTCATAGTGGACTTGGTGACCCTCCTTAGTCGAATAGTGGTTTCCCCTAAAACAAACTTTTTTCCCCCATAGACTATAATGGGATTCGATATTAGTTTGAATAGTCGAATATGGAGGGGCTATTCCAATCAAATATTTCACTGTTCGCTCATCTCTAGTTTTTACGTAACTTTATTCTTTCATGAGTTGTTTACAAATTTCTGACCACTTATAAAATGTGTTCAAAGTGCTGCCCATTGTGTTGGATTGTCAATGCAGCCCTCTTCTCCCATTCTTGACACACTGATAGCAACAGTGCAGAAGTAATGCTAGCACAGGCTTCCGGTATCCGTTGTTTCAGGTGGTGCATTGACAATGCAACACAATGGGCAGCACTTTGAACACATTTTATAAGTGGTCAGAAATTTGTAAATAACTCATGAAAGACTAAAGTTACGTTAAAACCAAGCACACCATTGTTTTTCTCGTGAAATTTTCAACAAGTCTGATGTGTCAAATGGGACCCCTGATTTTCAAGTACGGTAGCTGTTAAATAGCAAACAAATAGCTTAGAGAAGCCCACAATATAGTGGCCACAATATAAGAGATCCAGGAACACTGAATTGCAAATACAAGAAATGATGTAATTAAAAAGATCCCTGACACAGAAAAAGAGAAATCTGAGCAAAGTCAGGAAAGCTGCTTAGTTTTTATTACCGTGGCTGAATTTGATGTGGATTCCACTATAAAATCAGCTCCAAATTTCACCTGAAATCAGCCTCCTATTTCTTTTAGTGGAGGCAGACGCTGTTTTTCTCCTCTACTTCATTTTTTCGTCTAGTAGTAAAAATAAGCCTCACCATTAAAGGGGTTTTCCAGCCCAAATTTTTTATTTTTTATTTTTCTTAAAAAAAGGTCTTTTAGTGCTATTAATGGGTTAAAGGGATTCTACCATTAAAACTTTTTTTTTTTTTTGTTTAAAGGTTTAAAGAAGGAATTGTTAACTCCTGAGACTCAGAGCACAGCCAAAGAACAGCAGATGGTTACACATCTTCAGAGACGGGATGAAGACAATAAGCAACATGAGGCCACTGAACTTTTCTCCCAAAGAAATGATCCAGATTCTACTGAGACCACATGTCAAGTACATGAAAGTGTGGGCCAGTCACAAGAACCTGTCAAGAAGAAGAGAAAGCGAAAGACTAAACTTCACCAGGTAGCTGATAACATATCAGTTGGTGATGTCTTCTCCTCAGTTGGCCACCACAGGGGTGAACCCTCCTATAGTGCACTCGCTGAGTCAGAAGATCGTCAAAGGTGGAAGAAATCTAAGACAGTTTACATGGAACATCCTTTAGAAGACAAGTCTGTGGAGGAAAGGTCTTCTCACTTGTATGTTGAGCACCAGGAGTCAAACTTGGAAGACTGTGAAAATAAAAACAATTGGAAGCAAGGGATCACTGAAGAAGTTGTCACCCAACAAAGGAATCAAGGAGATCTAGTGATCCGAGAGCAAGTGGACTCGGGTGAAGTATGTGTGGTGAACGTAACAGCGGAAGAAAAGAAACAGCAAGAGGCTAAAGCTGTATCAGCAGAAGTCATGTCCTCATCATGTCTTATTTACCAGGAGCCTGCTAAAAAACTAACAAAATCTAATAAAAGCAAAGATTCCAAGAAACGCCATGGAAAAGATTTTACTGGTAAGGCTTCACATCCCAAGCTTCCTGTGGTAGAAGGTAGTTCGAAGAAGAAACATCAGAAAGGTGACAAAAAACTACTTTTAGAAGATGATTTAAAGAAGGAATTGTTAACTCCTGAGACTCATAGCGAAGCCAGAGAACAGCAGATGGTTACACATCTTCAAAGGCTCACTGAAGAAGTTGTCACCCAACAAGGGAATGAAGGAGATCTAGTGATCCTAGAGCAAGTGGACAAATCTGTAGACTCGGGTGAAGTATGTGTGGCAAACGTAACAGGGGAAGAAAGGAAACATCCAGCCCAGGAGGACATGTCAGAAATTGTTACAGGAACTGTGGAAATGGAAGACATTAATGTTCCTATGGAAATACGGAATTCAGTATCAATACTTGTAGTGGAAATAGAGGATGATACAGAGGAAGACACTGAGCAAGCATCAATAAGTAGATGGGACAGAGCCCAGACCTCTGCAGATGCTGACCAGAATCTGACTATACAAGGGCAGTGCGAGGTGACTACAAGCAAAAGTGACAATAGGTAAGTGACCTTAGAAGAGGCAACATATGTGTCTAACAATTGTGTCCTTGCTGTGATGGAAATCGGCTCTCCTTGTCCTTCTGGAGATCTGAAGCTTATACACAGCAGCCATTCTGAGGAAGTAGTGCTGCAGTGTAAAGCAGAGGAAACAGACAGAAGGACAGCCTGAACTGGTGGAGAAAGGAGATGGAAATAAAATCATTGCTACAGCCTATTTACTGCTAAACTCTTTACAGACCACAAACGTTAAAGAAAAACTCCTCTTCCTTGCGGAATAAAGTCATAGCGCTGCTTGAAGAATGTTTTCCCCAAGTATTGTCTCTGCGCCCCTCAGAATACCAATTTGTTACCCAGTTGGTGGAGGGCCTTCTTATTAACCAACATGGTAGGTGACATTCATGATCTCTGTATATTTGCACACCCAGCTTAGAATCTCATACCTACTGTACATGGTGGTGTTAGGACAGAACGAAGAAGAAAGTATGTGTGTGAATAGTAGCTGAGACTTAAAGGGGTTTTCTAGGTGTATCAATTGACAACAAATCCATTATAAACTGAAAATGAGCGGGGGCTCAATACCTGGGACCCTTGTGGATCAGCGGTGCTCTGTGTGGTCTGCTTCATGTTACAGTCCATGTGATGTCATGTTCGTCATCACATGACCGATTCACTGCAGCTAAATCTTATATAAGTGAACTGGGCTAAGCTGCAATACCAAGCACAACCACTGTGTAGTGTATGGTGCTGTACTTTGTATGCTGTGAATGCTGCAGTCTGTTCAAGCAGCTGAGGGGTGGGGGGCCTGTTTGTCAGACCCCGGCTTATCTTCAGTTGATGACTTAGGGATAGGTCATCAGATGATAAGCCTAGAAACCTCATTATAAAGGGGAGTCCTGCTCCCTCTGCCCAGTCAAACAAGAAAAATAGGCACTCACAAAAAACTATACAAAAAATATCAACATTTTTTGAGATCAAGTTAAAAATACATTCATCACAAACAAGATGAGACAATAGCAAAGAACAGGTGTCAGACAAAAGATAGGGCCATAAAGTTTTTATGCCGTAAGTATACGCTCAAAAGAGCTCAGTGCTCACTAGTAATAAAGTAAACCAGCTCCAATGATGGGGCACACAAAGGTACAACAAGAGCAATAATACACAAAGTATCAGGATAGTCCTATAATAATGCAGTATGACGTTCCATAAAAGGAATACATATATTCATGAATGATACATGCCTAAAGTGCTGAATGAACAATTCTATACACCCAACATAGGGCTGACAAAGTAGAGCAACGTAAATTAGTAAAGTTGATACTTACCCATATATATATATATATATATATATATATATATATATATATATGTATTGTGTGTTGTCAGTGATGAATATAGGAGGCTGGAGCATAGAAGAATTAAATTGCTTGACTGTAGCTGTGAAGGAATTTGTGCTGGACTCTCTTCGGAAGGAGAATAACGGGGAAGAACCGCTAACCGTACCCAAAGAAAGGTTGTACAAGGGAATACCATGGTTCCAGATACAGGAAAAGGTGGCAAAAAGAAACTGGATCCAATGTGGTAAAATATGGTGAATATATAAATTATTACATATTTCTAGCTTTATATCAGTCAGGCAGTCTAGTGCTACAGTCACTTCTTTTATTCTGAATGTTACTCTTTCATGCTATAAAAGGAAAGGATTGATTTTCTATTTGCACGGTTTAATATGTCCTTCATAACTATTACTAATCTAGTACCCAAGAATATAACTACTATAATACTGCTCCTATGTACAAGAATATAACTACTATAATACTACCTCCTATGTACAAAAATATAACTACTATAATACTGCTCCCTATGTACAAGAATATAACTACTATAATACTGCCCTCTATATACAAGAATATAACTACTATACTACTACCTCCTATGTAAAGAATATAACTACTATAATACTACCTCCTATGTACAAGAATATAACTACTATAATACTGCTCCTATGTACAAGAATATAACTACTATAATACTGCTCCTATGTAAAGAATATACTATAATACTACCTCCTATGTACAAAAATATAACTACTATAATACTGCCCCTATGTACAAGAATATAACTACTATAATACTGCCCTCTATATCCAAGACTATAGCTACTATACTACTGCTCCTATGTACAAGACTATAACTACTATAATACTGCTCCTATGTACAGGAATATAACTACTATAATACTACCTCCTATGTACAAGAATATAACTACTATAATACTGCCCTCTATATCCAAGACTATAGCTACTATACTACTGCTCCTATGTACAAGACTATAACTACTATAATACTGCTCCTATGTACAGGAATATAACTACTATAGTACTGCTCCAATGTACAAGAATATAACTACTATAATACTGCTCCCTATGTACAAGAATATAACTACTATACTACTGCTCCTATGTACAAGACTATAACTACTATAATACTGCTCCTATGTACAGGAATATAACTACTATAATACTGCTCCAATGTACAAGAATATAACTACTATAATACTGCTCCCTATGTACAAGAATATAACTACTATACTACTGCTCCTATGTACAAGAATATAACTACTATACTACTGCTACTATGTACAAGAATATAACTACTATAATACTGCCCTCTATATTATATACAAGACTATAGCTACTATAATACTACTCCTAAGTACAAGATAAGATGATCCTTTACGAATATAAGAATTTACAAACATATAACTACTATAATACTGCCCTCTATATACAAGACTATAGCTACTGTTGCGGACATTAAAGAGTCCTCATAGTATGTTGCAGAGCTCCAAATTAAATAATTAATTAACAGGCCTAGATGGGCTACCACCCATTGGGCCTGGAGAAGCCACACAGACACGCAGGTGATTGTGTATCAAGTGAGTTCTGATTTATTATAAGAAAAAGGTAGTTTAAATACATTACAGACAAAGAGCTGGCTTGGCTATTCTAATCAGGTACAACACGATTGGTTATAGAGATATAAGACAAGCCTGGCACATGACTATTGGCTGAGGTCTGCATATCATTATTACACTCCAACCTGGGATGACTTTTCTCATGACATGAAAAAGAATCTAAGATATTTATGTGTAAGCCAACATCATACACTAGTTCTAGATGTATATCACAGAAAGAGAGATAATGATCACGTACTGGTCCGCTCCGGCCTTGGGGCTAACGACCAAACAGGTTATTTGAACTGGTTTCTACACCCACTCTCAAAGATGACCACAAATAGATAAGGAGTTATAACCCAACCATTAACATTCCACACGCCTTATCCCCTAAAGGGGTCTCTTAGACTCTAAACAGACATCCTTATGAAGCTTAGAACAGAAAATGCTTATAAAATGGCTGACAGAATACAAGATGGAAGATGTGATCCTAACAGTTCCCCCATTTTGAGATAATTGGATACAGGAATTCATATTTAGGTACTTCAGTGACTTAACATCTACTGCTGGACCTTTCCAGATTCCCCTCATATGTTCCTGTATTCCAAATTAATCTCAATCATAGTTCTGGCCTGTTATTTTCAGTCTGCTTTGTATTTTTCAAACACATAAACATAAGATTATACATTCACTTGCGTATACTATGTATCATTACTTCCTGTTGTGTTATGAAAACAGCTATATAACATGACTGAGGCTAATATGGGGCTATGAGGACATATCCTACAGTCTGACACATTCAGATCTTCGTTCAAGATCATATGATGTTTAAAGAAAAAAAACTTATTCTCCCACTCATCGTCAAATGTTCTATGCAGGCTTATCGCCAGAATAATCTATAACAGTAACATCAGGAGAATCTTCATCGCTGTGTGTAGAGACTTCTTTGTAATGTGAAGCATGGATACAATTAGGCTTTCCGTCAAGTTTCATAGAAGTATTAGTAGTTAGCAGCACTTGGAGCGAATCATCAAATCTTGGTTCAAGAGGATTTCTCACGTGTCATCAATCTCTTGGTTCAAATGAATAGGTCCCATCCACTTAACTTAAAATCTGAGAGGGAGGAGAAAACTCAAAACTATACATTAGTCAGATGTTTTGCCAAGACATCACATAGTCAGTCAGTACACCATAATACAACTCTAACCTAGGGGCTGACCCAAAAAAAGTTTGCTATGGGCTAAAACCAATTCTTCTATCAGGAAGATACCTTACAGAAGATACAAATACAAGTGACACTCTACATCTTTCAATAGCCGTCTACCTGCAGCCCACTTGTGATGGCTTTTTTCACCAGATATGCCCCAGGCCATCCTGAAGAGAAATCACTATACACACAAGCACGTACTTATACCGTCTCACCTTAAGTTATAGTTATAACACATAGTTATCCTGCAATCCCTGGAACAGGTACAAGGGCTCTGGGCATGGCTCAAAGACACTTTTCATTTACGACATGCCATGCAGGCTCACATATATCTGTCAGTAGTGATACTAAATCCTGCAGTCGCCCATCCTCCGCTCACCGGGTCACACATGGCTACTTCTACTCAAAGAAACTTTTCACTTTTCATGAACTCTGCTCAATCCGAAATACATACATTATTTTATTCATTATTTCACCTGTGAAATGTGTCCCTCTATCAGACTCTATCATCTCAGGTATCCCCAATCTACACACAAGCTCAGATATCAATTTCTTGGCAGTTACCTGCGTCGTTGCTCGGCTGATCCAACCTGAGAACAAAATCCACACAGACCAACACATTTTTGTACGTTCAGATTCAGGCAATTGTATGTAATGGATACAGGGGTTTTGGTGTGCATGCGGTGTGTCTTAACTACCTGTCCTGGTTTGTGTAGAGCACCTATGTGACATGCTTTTACGTGATTCCCTGCAGCCCTTCCAAAAGCTGAGGCAAACTATAGTTTACCCACTAATGACTCCATGGCATTTCAAGAGGCATGCACCTTACCGTGGGCCAAACCAGCCATTTTGGGGTACACTGATTTATCCCCCATTTTCACATTCCTTCACATTCTCTGGCACCAGCCTTTGTCCATTTCTCAATTTCCTCCCCAGTCACCTTAGAGTACAGCCCCTTGGGGTCTGCTATTTTTCTCACCTGGTTGAGACCCTTCCATGGTAGTAGTACCGCTGCTCAATCAGCCTTCTAATTTCCAATACTCTCAGGGTCTCTTCCCTTTGTGTGAGCTCTGACTTTCACAATTGCCAACTGCTTACGAAGCAATGTGGCCTCCATCAACTGACTTACTAAGTTTCCTTTCTTAATTGGCTTGCCCTGTGCCATCAGGAAGTTCCTGGACCTCCATATTGGACCATAACCATGTGCAATGCCAAACGCATACCTGGAGTCAGTGTAAATGTTTGCTGTGCTATCAGGCTTCTATAAGGTCAGCATCTTATACTGACATGTGTGGTGGAAGGGCTTCTTATACTATGGTGTCATGTATAATGACTACAGCATACCCTGTATTCAAATTTGCCTTTTTCTGTTAGGTACCTGGAACCGTCTACAAACATCTCATAGTCAGGATTCTCCAATGGGGCGTCAGTGACATGACTGAAGCCGACTCTTCTGAGAGGAGTTTAAAAATATCTCATCTACTAATATCTCATTATCTACTCCCCCCTTTTGAATCATGAACTCCTACTGGTATAAGAGTTGCAGGATTCAAAAGTCAAATAACGCTGAAATGAGATGTTTGAGGAGGATGTAGAGCAAATTCCATGCTGCTCTATCTTGCCAAAGAAATATGACATCTGTCTATCTGTGTGAGGATTGCCTTACCACCGTTCTGATAGAGGAAAACACATCAGGTTCATGTCTGTCTATCTGGGGCACAAGAAAAATTAAAATTATCAACATATCACAATAATATTCACTTAATCTCCCATAAAACATTTGTCTAATCTTTTTCATACACTGGTGGTTTTTGCTATCACTTCTTTTGTCTAATTAGATTTCCAGTGTCTCACTTTTAAGCTATACAAGGCAATACAATACTCTATTTGCCCTCAGCAGATATACAATAGGACTTTTGAGACCTAATTAAGACACTAATTAAGACACTGTAGTCTAAGGGTACAGCCATTGTAAGTCGCTGGCTGGCTAAAACTTGCCAAACCTGTATTCAGACTTATTTATACAATCCTAAGTAAATTCAATTCTCTACAACTTCTAATTATTCCAGAATTACAACTAATTCATTAAATGCTCAAAATATATCAGCAGAAAAGGCAAAAACTTTAAGGGATCAATCTATCTCCCCCCTCCCCCGTCATAACAAGAATTTATACACAAAAACACATTACAGAGCAGATATCCGAGTGCCTTCTGATCTACTTAGTCAGATGTCTATCACCTTGTAGCAAACAATGCCGCAGAAATACCACTTTTGTTTTGTAAAACTATGATTTATCTTTTCCTGCGTGTACATATTAAGATAGCTCACATGCATTGCCTACCCCTTTATGGTGCCTAATCCCATATCAGAAGGATCAATCTGAATAGAAATGACCAATAACATTGTCCAAGTATTAGATAAAACGTTTTCACAAAATAATTCCCGATTGTTAACATTCATGGGTTTATAGTATAAACTCATAACCAATAAACACCGAGTACCTAGTACATGTACATGGTATATCAAGTACATCTCATATTCACCAGAAGACATACTGTATGTATATATATATATATATATATATATATATATATATATATTTTCAACGATGGAAAGGAACTCATATCTACTTGTCACCACCCTCTGTGGGACTATCAGCATTCAATTTCTTCATCTGCTCCCTGTGGAGACTAAAAATGTAACAATACAAACATGAACAAACAGAGCATGTACATGTAACACATATGGGCCCATTCATATACATACATGCAAACTTCACACTGGAGCTCCAGACACACACACATCCATTGAATCATAAAAAACTTGTCAATTTTCATATATTTTGTACAGTGATATCTCACTTATTGTCTCTTTTCCTACAAATAATCACAGGGTTAGTTATAATTCCTGCACAGCTGGATATTGAAGAAAAATAAACAAAACATGTCATTAGATGGCTTCGTCTTCTCGTCACTGGAAAATAAACATAATAATGATTATCTAAAATTTATGCCATTAATCCAAATCTAAAGACATTTAATGTGATTTAAACAGCCAATACTGATACCAACATTACATATTAATATTTTTTTTCTTTTCTTTCGACATACCATCTATATGACCACCTTACCCTATACAGTTACAAATTATTAAACCATATATTCATAATTCTCCATATATTATACCAATGGTGTTACAATGTTACAATCTCACTTATAGCTTGACAACTTAGCCACCTGCTGTCTCCCCTTCCCCCTTCTTGCTGACACCTACCAAACCTGTATAACATGATACCTCTGCTGTGGATATACAGAGGACAATAGGAGGTGGGGGAGGGGCCTGACACTCATTGTGAATTTATCTGGTACCTGGGAAAGCTGGGTGGATTCCTCCTTAGTTAGTACAGAAACATGAAATGACTCAGACAATGAGACAGCCAGCATAGAAAATTCATCAGTGGTAATAGCTGATGTTTCCACTTGTACCTCCCCACTAGGATCAAATTTTATATTTGCACCAAGCACCGTTAACACCTCAGTACCATTAAGAGATGTTGGCACATCGTCACTAACAAGCAATTTGGTGACAACATTTTTCCCTCTAAATTTCACATTGAGTGGCACTGTTTATTTTAAAATGATTCTTTTTCCTCCTAATCCAACACAAGATTGAGATTTATCAGTCCTCAGCTCATAAGGTATGTGGCATCCTTTAACAACAGAAATGGCAGCCCCTGTATCCACTAAGAAGGGGATTTCTTCCCCCAATACCTCCCTTTTGTTTTATGTATTATTGCCACACCTTCTTCTGATGTTTTTGCAGGGAGGACTGGTACAGGGTTGCCAACTCCTCATTGAGGGGTGTTGGCACATTGGTCAGTGCCCTGAGCTGGGGGTTTCTAGCTTTTAAAGACCTACAGTCTTTTATAAAATGGCCTGGCTTCCCACAGTGATGACACTTGTGATTGTGTTTTTGTTTGCCTCCTTGTCTGTTGCGAGTTCTCTGGCCAGAATTTTTATTATTGAAGGCAAGCAATACCTTTTTCTCCTTCTCAGACCTGTGATCTAACTCAAGGCCCTTGGCAGCTTGTGATAAGGCAGGGGCTTCACTATGCCGCCATTTTGATTTACATGCTCTTTCCTGACCACATGTCCATCCATCAGGATTACCTGGAGCAGATGGTGCAGAGTTTTGCTCATAGGGAGATGGGTTTTTCTCAGGGGGGGCATAATACATGACTCCCTCATGTTCCTTATTTCTATACCCCTCCCTTTCTATTTCCCTGCTTACCTGCGTCCAACTTTTCAACATTTTTACTTATTTTTTTTTTGATCCTGAACCCAGCCTCTATGGATGGAGTCAATTCCTTGCCAATGACTACTATTCAGAAGTCCAGTACAACAACATCCTGACTTTGTCTGGGAACATGAATCAAGATTCTTATACTTTTATATTGTAGAAATACTAAACAACTTCAACAATTTGCTACAGCTGTTCACCACGGCTCTACTCTCTCTCTTCTACTATCTCTTGGGTTGATTTCCATACTGGCTGACTGCACTTCTCCCATTCTGTTCTGCGTACTTTATTTCTGCCTTTTTCACTATCCTCTCTTTCACAAGATACAACACAATATATATATATATATATATTGTATCTGACTCGAAAGTGATTTTTCAAGGTCAGTTAGATTTCTGCCTTTTTCACTGCCCTTTCTTTCACAAGATACACCTGTATCTGACTCAAAAGTGACTATTCAAGGTCAGATGAGGGATCACTAAGTCCCTTTGTCACGTGACTACTTACTTTCTACAGAACACAAAATGAATACAATGAATGCACAACCACAACAGATCAGCTAACAATTTCAGCCCAAGTTCCTATCTAGCAACACCCATACAACATACTGCTCTTAGGTTCTTTGCAAAAAGCTTGAGATATCTATATAAGGAACATATGTGTTTACCTCACACTCGGACAGGAGTACAAGAAGTCCTTAGGAACACAGATCAGATTGGTAAGAAAAAAAGTTCTTACCTGCAGCGCTGACTTTTGTTGGATCTGTGGTCCCAGGAACTTCTGTAATCACTGGTCGTCCGGGGGATCAGCAAACCGTCTCCTTATTTCTCAAGCCGCACGTTGGAAGCCAATTTGTTGCGGACATTAAAGAGTCCTCATAGTATGTTGCAGAGCTCCAAATTAAATAATTAATTAACAGGCCTAGATGGGCTACCACCCATTGGGCCTGGAGAAGCCACACAGACACGCAGGTGATTGTGTATCAAGTGAGTTCTGATTTATTATAAGAAAAAGGTAGTTTAAATACATTACAGACAAAGAGCTGGCTTGGCTATTCTAATCAGGTACAACACGATTGGTTATAGAGATATAAGACAAGCCTGGCACATGACTATTGGCTGAGGTCTGCATATCATTATTACACTCCAACCTGGGATGACCGTTCTCATGACATGAAAAAGAATCTAAGATATTTATGTGTAAGCCAACATCATACACTAGTTCTAGATGTATATCACAGAAAGAGAGATAATGATCACGTACTGGTCTGCTCCGGCCTTGGGGCTAACGACCAAACAGGTTATTTGAACCGGTTTCTACACCCACTCTCAAAGATGACCACAAATAGATAAGGAGTTATAACCCAACCATTAACATTCCACACGCCTTATCCCCTAAAGGGGTCTCTTAGACTCTAAACAGACATCCTTATGAAGCTTAGAACAGAAAATGCTTATAAAATGGCTGACAGAATACAAGATGGAAGATGTGATCCTAACACTACTATACTACTGCTCCTATGTACAGGAATATAACTACTATAATACTACTTCCTATGTACAAGAATATAACTACTATAATACTGCCCTCTATATACAAGACTATAACTACTATACTACTTCTATGTACAAGAGTATAACTACTATAATACTGCTCCTATGTACAAGAATATAACTACTATAATACTACTTCCTATGTACAAGAATATAACTGCTATAATACTGCTCCTATGTACAAGAATATAGCTACTATACTACTGCTCCTATGTACAGGAATATAACTACTATAATACTGCTCCTATGTACAAGAATATAACTACTATAATACTGCTCCTATGTACAAGAATATAACTACTATAATACTACCTCCTATGTACAAGAATATAACTACTATAATACTGCTCCTATGTACAAGAATATAACTACTATAATACTACCTCCTATGTACAAAAATATAACTACTATAATACTGCTCCCTATGTACAAGAATATAACTACTATAATACTGCCCTCTATATACAAGAATATAACTACTATACTACTGCTCCTATGTACAAGAATATAACTACTATACTACTGCTACTATGTACAAGAATATAACTACTATAATACTGCCCTCTATATTATATACAAGACTATAGCTACTATAATACTACTCCTAAGTACAAGATAAGATAATCCTTTACGAATATAAGAATTTACAAACATATAACTACTATAATACTGCCCTCTATATACAAGACTGTAGCTACTATACTACTGCTCCTATGTACAGGAATATAACTACTATAATACTACTTCCTATGTACAAGAATATAACTACTATAATACTGCCCTCTATATACAAGACTATAACTACTATACTACTACTTCTATGTACAAGAGTATAACTACTATAATACTGCTCCTATGTACAAGAATATAACTACTATAATACTACTTCCTATGTACAAGAATATAACTGCTATAATACTGCTCCTATGTACAAGAATATAGCTACTATACTACTGCTCCTATGTACAGGAATATAACTACTATAATACTGCTCCTATGTACAAGAATATAACTACTATAATACTGCTCCTATGTACAAGAATATAACTACTATATTACTACCTCCTATGTACGAGAATATAACTACTATAATACTGCTCCTACACTCACCGGCCACTTTATTAGGTACACCATGCTAGTAACGGGTTGGCCCCCCTTTTGTCTTCAGAACTGCCTCAATTCTTCGTGGCATAGATTCAACAAGGTGCTGGAAGCATTCTTCAGAGATTTTGGTCCATATTGACATGATGGCATCACACAGTTGCCGCAGATTTGTCAGCTGCACATCCATGATGCGAATCTCCCGTTCCACCACATCCCAAAGATGCTCTATTGAATTGAGATCTGGTGACTGTGGAGGCCATTGGAGTACAGTGAACTCATTGTCATGTTCAAGAAACCAGTCTGAGATGATTCCAGCTTTATGACATGGCATTGCATTATCCTGCTGAAAGTAGCCATCAGATGTTGGGTACATTGTGGTCATAAAGGGATGGACATGGTCAGCAACAATACTCAGGTAGGCTTTGGCGTTGCAACGATGCTCAATTGGTACCAAGGGGCCCAAAGAGTGCCAAGAAAATATTCCCCACACCATGACACCACCACCACCAGCCTGAACCGTTACCGATACAAGGCAGGATGGATCCATGCTTTCATGTTGTTGACGCCAAATTCTGACCCTACCATCCGAATGTCACAGCAGAAATCGAGACTCATCAGACCAGGCAACATTTTTCCAATCTTCAATTGTCCAATTTCGATGAGCTTGTGCAAATTGTAGCCTCAGTTTCCTGTTCTTAGCTGAAAGGAGTGGCACCCGGTGTGGTCTTCTGCTGCTGTAGCCCATCTGCCTCAAAATTTGACGTACTGTGCGTTCAGAGATGCTCTTCTGGCTACCTTGGTTGTAACGGGTGGCTATTTGAGTCACTGTTGCCTTTCTATCAGCTCGAACCAGTCTGGCCATTCTCCTCTGACCTCTGGCATCAACAACGCATTTCCGCCCACAGAACTGCCGCTCACTGGATGTTTTTTCTTTTTCGGACCATTCTCTGTAAACCCTAGAGATGGTTGTGCGTGAAAATCCCAGTAGATCAGCAGTTTCGGAAATACTCAGATCAGCCCTTCTGGCACCAACAACCATGCCACGTTCAAAGGCACTCAAATCACCTTTCTTCCCCATACTGATGCTCGGTTTGAACTGCAGGAGATTGTCTTGACCATGTCTACATGCCTAAATGCACTGAGTTGCCGCCATGTGATTGGCTGATTAGAAATTAAGTGTTAACGAGCAGTTGGACAGGTGTACCTAATAAAGTGGCCGGTGAGTGTATGTACAAGAATATAACTACTATAATACTGCTACTATGTACAAGAATATACAGTAACTACTATAATACTACCTCCTATGTACAGGAATATAACTACTATAATACTGCTCCTGTGCACATGAATATAACTACTATATTACTGCCCCCTTATATATGTTCATGTGATTGTCTGGTGGGGTTTCTTATCAATACTTGTTATGGTTTCATAAGTCTTATGTATGAAACTGTTGAAATCTCTCTTAGGTTTCAACTAATGTTGCTGCGGATGAACAATTTCATCCATCTTTTTAGAGGGATGCACAGAATTCAGTCCTATATAAAAATAATCAGATGGTAAGTGATACGGCTGGACAAGGTTTTGTCTCCTTCATGTATGGTGATTTACTTTTTATGTCTTAATGATCAATGTCTCTTCACATCAAACATAAGGAGTCAATGCAGGATTTACATGTGTGTGGGATGTTATAGGAGAAGGGATGTCATAAGTAACGCATAGATAATGAAATACAACTGGTACTCTCTATGAATGTGATCACTGTGTATGCCTATTATACTGTTCCCATATATGCTATAGCAATATAACTACTATAATACTACTCCTATATACAAGAATATAACTACTATAATACTGCTCCTATGTACAAGAATATAACTACTATAATACTACCTACTATGTACAAAAATATAATTACTATAATACTACCTCCTATGTACAACAGGCATGTCAAACTCAGGGTACCCCCAGGGCCACATGAGTAACAAGAGGTTGTTGCGAGGGCCGCACACAGCAGCTAATGTCACACACGTATTTTAACAGCAGTCATGAAAACAAGATATGAAGTAGTAATATGTAACAGCAACATATATATTTAACAAAAATACAGTAATTAAAAACTAAACATTTATTTGCTATCATTTTTTTCAATCTTTTTTAGATTATAAGTGGTGATCAGTCAGCCTTGTTCTCTGAGAAGATTTTGTTAGTTTCATAAAAGAAAATTATCTATTTACATATATACCCTTCATCTGCCCCCAGATTCATGTCCCCCATCTCTGCCCCAGATTCATGTCTCCCCCATATCTGCCCCCAGATTCATGTCCCTCCATATCTGCCCCCAGATTCATGTCCCCCAATCTCTGCCCCAGATTCATGTCTCCCCCATCTCTGCCCCAGATTCATGTCTCCCCCATATCTGCCCCCAGATTCATGTCCCTCCATATCTGCCCCCAGATTCATGTCCCCCAATCTCTGCCCCAGATTCATGTCCCCCATCTCTGCCCCAGATTCATGTCCTCTCCATCTCTGCCTCCAGATTCATGTCCCTCTTCTCTGCCCCCAGATTCATGTCCCCCATCTCTGCCCCAGATTCATGTCTCCCCCATCTCTGCCCCCAGATTCATGTCCCCCCATATCTGCCCCCAGATTCATGTCCCTCCATATCTGCCCCCAGATTCATGTCCCCCATCTCTGCCCCAGATTCATGTCTCCCCCATCTCTGCCCACAGATTCATGTCCCCCCATATCTGCCCCCAGATTCATGTCCCCCAATCTCTGCCCCAGATTCATGTCCCCCATCTCTGCCCCAGATTCATGTCCTCTCCATCTCTGCCTCCAGATTCATGTCCCTCTTCTCTGCCCCCAGATTCATGTCCCCCATCTCTGCCCCAGATTCATGTCTCCCCCATCTCTGCCCCCAGATTCATGTCCCCCCATATCTGCCCCCAGATTCATGTCCCTCCATATCTGCCCCCAGATTCATGTCCCCCATCTCTGCCCCAGATTCATGTCTCCCCCATCTCTGCCCACAGATTCATGTCCCCCCATATCTGCCCCCAGATTCATGTCCCTCCATATCTGCCCCCAGATTCATGTCCCCCCATCTCTGCCCCAGATTCATGTCCCCCATCTCTGCCCCAGATTCATGTCCTCTCCATCTCTGCCTCCAGATTCATGTCCCTCTTCTCTGCCCCCAGATTCATGTCCCCCATCTCTGCCCCCAGATTCATGTCTTCCCCATCTCTGCCCCCAGATTCATGTCTCCACATCTCTGCCCCAGTGTCATGTCCCCCATCTCTGCCCCCAGATTCATGTCCCCCATCTCTGCCCCCAGTGTCATGTCCTCCATCTCTGCCCCCAGATTCAGGTCTCCACATCTCTGCCCCCAGATTCATGTTCCCCCATCTCTGCCCCCAGATTCATGTCTCCACATCTCTGCCCCAAGATTCATGTCCCCACATCTCTGCCCCCAGTGTCATGTCCTCCATCTCTGCCCCCAGATTCATGTCTCCACATCTCTGCCCCCAGATTCATGTCCCCTCCATCTCTGCCCCCAGTGTCATGTCCTCCATCTCTGCCCCCAGATTCATGTCTCCCCATCTCTGCCCCCAGATTCATGTCTCCCCATCTCTGCCCCCAGTGTCATGTCCCCCATCTCTGTCGCCAGATTCATGTCTCCACATCTCTGCCCCCAGATTCATGTCCCCACATCTCTGCCCCCAGTGTCATGTCCTCCATCTCTGCCCCCAGATTCATGTCTCCACATCTCTGCCCCCAGATTCATGTCCCCTCCATCTCTGCCCCCAGTGTCATGTCCTCCATCTCTGCCCCCAGATTCATGTCTCCACATCTCTGCCCCCAGATTCATGTCCCCTCCATCTTCCCCCAGATTCATGTCCCCTCCATCTCTGCCCCCAGATTCATGTCCTCCATCTCTGCCCCAGATTCATGTCTCCACATCTCTGCCCCCAGATTCATGTCTCCACATCTCTGCCCCAGTGTCATGTCCCCCATCTCTGTCGCCAGATTCATGTCCCCCATCTCTGCCCCCAGATTCATGTCCCCCATCTCTGCCCCCAGTGTCATGTCCTCCATCTCTGCCCCCAGATTCAGGTCTCCACATCTCTGCCCCCAGATTCATGTTCCCCCATCTCTGCCCCCAGATTCATGTCTCCACATCTCTGCCCCAAGATTCATGTCCCCACATCTCTGCCCCCAGTGTCATGTCCTCCATCTCTGCCCCCAGATTCATGTCTCCACATCTCTGCCCCCAGATTCATGTCCCCTCCATCTCTGCCCCCAGTGTCATGTCCTCCATCTCTGCCCCCAGATTCATGTCTCCCCATCTCTGCCCCCAGATTCATGTCTCCCCATCTCTGCCCCCAGTGTCATGTGCCCCATCTCTGTCGCCAGATTCATGTCTCCACATCTCTGCCCCCAGATTCATGTCCCCACATCTCTGCCCCCAGTGTCATGTCCTCCATCTCTGCCCCCAGATTCATGTCTCCACATCTCTGCCCCCAGATTCATGTCCCCTCCATCTCTGCCCCCAGTGTCATGTCCTCCATCTCTGCCCCCAGATTCATGTCTCCACATCTCTGCCCCCAGATTCATGTCCCCTCCATCTTCCCCCAGATTCATGTCCCCTCCATCTCTGCCCCCAGATTCATGTCCTCCATCTCTGCCCCCAGATTCATGTCTCCACATCTCTGCCCCCAGATTCATGTCTCCACATCTCTGCCCCAGTGTCATGTCCCCCATCTCTGTCGCCAGATTCATGTCTCCACATCTCTGCCCCCAGATTCATGTCCCCCATCTCTGCCCCTATTGTCATGTCCTCCATCTCTGCCCCCAGATTCATGTCTCCACATCTCTGCCCCCAGATTCATGTCTCCCCATCTCTGCCTCCAGTGTCATGTCCCCCATCTCTGCCCCCAGTGTCATGTCCCCCCATCTCTGTCCCCAGATTCATGTCCCCCCATCTCTGCCCCCAGTGTCATGTCCCCCCATCTCTGCCCCCAGTGTCATGCCGTCCTCTCCATCTCTGCCCCCAGTGTCATGCCGTCCCCTCCTTCATCTGCCCTGTTTCACGTTCCACCTCTGTGTACACACATTAAACTTACCTTCTCCGACGACTCCGAGTCCTCGCTCCCCCGCTGCACTCTCTCTCGCTCTCGGGCTAGTTCACACGTGAACTGCCCGTGCGGGTTTTGACACCGAGAGAGACGCGGCGAGCCGCGTCTCTCTCTGGTCAAAACCCGCCTGCCACGACCATCGCGGTCGCGGCTTTCCCCTCCGCTGTTGGCTCAAATGAATGAGCCGACATAGGAGGGTGCTGCCGGGGGCGGAAGCCACGCGGCTCAACCCGCGCGGCTTCCGCCTGAAGATTTAGACGCGATGTGACGTCATCACGTCACATCACGTCTACACAGCAGCGTGTAGTAGCGAATAGCCGCGAGAGTATTGCACCTCTGCGGCCCGCACAAAAGTCTCTTAGAGACAAAGTTTGAGACTTTTGTGCGGGCCGCAGATATGCCTGTAAAGGGCCGCATACGGGCCGCATGTTTGACATGCCTGATGTACAAGAATATAACTACTGTAATACTACTCCTATGTACAAGAATATAACTACTATAATACTACCTACTATATACAAGAATATAACTACTATAATACTACCTACTATGTACAAGAATATAACTACTGTAATACTACTCCTATGTACAAGAATATAACTACTATAATACTGCTCCTATGTACAAGAATATAACTACTATAATACTTCTATGTACAGGAGTGGAACTACTATAATACTGCTCCTATGTACAAGAATATAACTACTATAATACTACCTCCTATGTACAAGAATATCACTATTATAATACTACCTCCTATGTACAAGAATATATCTACTATAATACTGCTCCTATGTACAAGAATATAACTACTATAATACTACTCCTATGTACAAGAATATAACTACAATAATACTACCTCTTATGTACAAGAATATAACTACTATAATACTACCTCCTATGTACAAGAATATAACTACTATAATACTGCTCCTATGTACAAGAATATAACTACTATACTACTACTCCTATGAACAAGAATATAACTACTATAATACTGCCCCCTATGTACAAGAATATATCTACTATAATACTACCTCCTATGTACAAGAATATAACTACTATAATACTGCCCCCTATGTACAAGAATATAACTACAATAATACTACTCCTATGTACAAGAATATAACTACTATAATACTACCTACTATGTACAAGAATATAACTACTATAATACTGCTCCTATGTACAAGAATATAACTACTATAATACTACTCCTATGTACAAGAATATAACTACTATAATACTACCTCCTATGTACAAGAATATATCTACTATAATACTACCTCCTATGTACAAGAATATAACTACTATAATACTGCCCCCTATGTACAAGAATATAACTACTATAATAATACTCCTATATACAAGAATATAACTACTGTAATGCTACTCCTATGTACAAGAATATAACTACTATAATACTACCTCCTATGTACAAGAATATAACTACTGTAATACTACTCCTATGTACAAAAATATAACTACTATAATACTACCTCCTATGTACAAAAATATAACTACTATAATACTACCTACTATATACACGAATATAACTACTATAATATTGCTCCTATGTACAAGAATATAACTACTTTAATACTGCTCCTATGCACAAGAATATAACTACTATAATACCACCTCAGATGTACAGGAATATAACTTTTATAATACTGCTCCTATGCACAAGAATATGACTACTATAATACTGCTCCTATGTACAAGAATATAACTACTATAATACTGCTCCTATATACAAGAATATGAAACTATAATACTACCTCCTATGTAGAGGAATGGAACTACTATAATACTGCTCCTATGCACAAGAATATGACTACTATAATACTACCTCCTATTACAGGAATGGAACTACTATAATACCGTTCCTATGTACAAGAATATAACTACTATAATACTACCTTCTATGTACAAGAACATAACTACTATAATACTGCTCCTATGTACAAGAATATAACTACTATAATACTGTTCCTATGTACAAGAATATAACTACTATAATACTACTCCTATGTACAAGAATATAACTACTATAATACTGCTCCTATGTACACGAATATAACTACTATAATACTTCTCCTATGTACAGGAGTGGAACTACTATAATACTGCTCCTATGTACAAGAATATAACTACTATAATACTTCTCCTATGTACAGGAGTGGAACTACCATAATACTGCTCCTATGTACAAGAATATAACTACTATAATACTACCTCCTATTACAGGAATGGAACTACTATAATACCGTTCCTATGTACAAGAATATAACTATTATAATACTACTCCTATGTACAAGAATATGACTACTATAATACTGCTCTTATGTACACAAATATAACTACTATAATACTTCTCCTATGTACAGGAGTGGAACTACTATAATACTGCTCCTATGTACAAGAATATAACTACTATAATACTACCTTCTATGTACAAGAATATAACTACTATAATACTGCTCCCATGTACAAGAATATAACTATTATAATACTACTCCTATGTACAAGAATATAACTACTATAATACTACTCCTATGTACAAGAATATGACCACTATAATACTACTCCTATGTAGATGAATATAACTACTATAATACTACTCCTATGTACAAGAATATAACTACTATAATACTACCTTCTATGTACAAGAATATAACTACTATAATACTGCTCCCATGTACAAGAATATAACTATTATAATACTACTCCTATGTACAAGAATATAACTACTATAATACTGCTCTTATGTACACAAATATAACTACTATAATAGTTCTCCTATGTACAAGAGTGGAACTACTATAATACTGCTCCTATGTACAAGAATATAACTACTATAATACTTCTATGTATAAGTTGATGCAGTCTTATGTGGATTTATACAGCTGGCCCATTTTCAGTCTTAGGTGTTGTTAGGAGTCTGGTGAGTCACAGACCAGTTTTGGATGATCTTATTTTTATACCTCCCCTACTGATATCCCGGGTGATACGTCGCTGTTTGCTGTATTCATAGATGGTTATTGTTACATTATGTCTTACCACCATCTTGTTTTGTCTCATTATCAGGTTAAAGAACTATAAAGTCACCAACTACAGTACTGTGAACTGGGATGAGCTCAGTAACCACATAGGGTAAAGGCCATTGTACTTTATCGTTCATCATTACTTATGACTGATATGGCCCACTAACCACCAGACCTTATAGACAGTGGTTTAGGGTTGGACACTGATGGAGGGCTGTCCTGGGGTTCTAAGAGTGCGGGAAGGGCTGAAGGGGACTGCATGATTATAGCTGACAATTTCTGTGTCATGCTCCAGCATAGATATAATCCTTTAAAGGGGTTCTCCACTTCTATGTAGGACTTATCTGTGTGACTGTTCAGCATAGTCACAGAGTCGGGCAATCCTCACTAACAATCTATTTGGCTGGAGATCTTACTGATATCCAGTGATGTCTTCACCTTCATCTTACAGGAACGTTCCACCCTTTTACACCCGAGTTAACTTTCATAGACTGATGAAATATGTTCCGAATTGGAAGAATCTGCAATTTTACGGTAGGTTTTAGGCAGAGCTTTCCTGCTTACTGATCCTTTTGCTTGTTTACATTTTACCAAAAAAATAGAGGACCAAGAAGTAGTTGTAGTAGTGGAGTGAAGCTTTCTCCGTGTGCTGTCATGATGACATACATAAGAGATCACAATTAGAGATGAGTGAATATACTTGATCGAATACCTCTGCCGCATTGCTCCGAGCGGCAGGGAAGGTGGAAGGGGCAGTAAAAATTTGAAGCCCCAGAAGCGTTTTTGCATTGGGAGCTATGAGGCCGAGGTATTCGATCGAGTATATTCACTCATCTCTAATCACAATATTACAGGCAAAGGAGAAGGATATGGTGGAAAACTGGACAATTGAGAGGAGGCTCTAGAATCCTGCTGTCAGTGCTCCAGACTAAAAAAAGTACTTAGGGACCATTGGCTCCTAAACTGAAAAATGTAGTTGTCCAAACAGATTTTTAGTTGCCTAACCATATAATGCTTTCCAGTGCCCCCTCCCCTGCCACAGTACAATGATCTCCCTATTGCCACCCACTTTTTTGTAATGCTTTCCACAGTGCTTCACCCTTTTTAATGTTGTCCCCAATGCTCCCCCACCTTTTATAATACACTCCCTTGTGGCCCACACACTTTAGAATGTTGACCTCAGTGTTCCCCCTTTATAAAACTCTCCCCAGTAACCCACACACTTTATAATACAGTGCCCAGTGACCCCCATCCTTTTCTCGCATATTTCACTGGGGGACACAGTACCATGAGATTTAGACCCAGCCACTAGAAGGCTAACTCTAGGAGAATGAACAGGTGTCGGCTCCACCTACTGGGCTATATCCTATATCCAATCACTATAATGAAACCCTTAAAAATGCATTGGATGAGGTGGCTCCCCCTCCACTCGTAAAGTCCCACATAGGAGGCAGCAACCCTGGCACACGCCACAGACATGATTTCTTCAGCGGTGCTCTAGGTGTGCTGAACATCTCTGGAGAAAATCACGTTCACCTGCAGATTTCCTCCACTTCAAATTTATGCTTAAAACATATAGTTCTGCCCTTCACCTCGCCAAACAAGACTACTTCACCATCCACATCTCTTCTCTCTCCAGCAACCCTAAAAGACTTTTTGAAACTTTTCACTCCTTACTCACACCCAAGGTGCAGACGCCATTCACAGACCTTAGTGCCGATGACCTTGCCACTTATTTCCATGATAAAATTGATAAGATCCGTCAGGAAATTACTGCCCAAGCCCCAGGTGGCATTGATCCCATCACCTACCATAGTAATGATCCCCTCACCAACCGCACTTCAGACTGTCCATTCTCATCTTTTGAACCTGTTACAGAAGAGGAAGTCTCCCAACTACTTTCTTCATCTCGCCCCACAACCTGCAGTAGTGACCCCTTCCCATCGCACCTTCTCCAATCTCTGTCGCCTGCTGTCACGACTTACCTTACTAAAATATTGAACCTCACTCTCTCTTCTGGAATCTTCCCATCCTCCTTCAAGCATGCTGTTATAACTCCGCTATTGAAAAAAACCCTGCCTGAACCCATCCTGTGCTGCTATCGACCCATCTCTAACCTCCCCTTCATCTCTAAACTTTACGAACGCCTGGTCTGTTCTCGTTTAATCCACTATCTCTCTGCTAACTCTTTGCTTGACCCCTTACAATCTGGTTTCCGCGCTCTGCACTCTACTGAAACGGCTCTCACAAAAGTATCCAATGATCTCCTAATAGATAAATCCAATGGTGACTTCTCTCTTCTTATTCTTCTGGACCTCTCTGCAGCTTTTGACACTGTTGACCATCAACTCCTCCTCACTATGCTACGCTCAGTTGGCCTCAATGACACTGCGCTCTCCTGGTTCTCCTCTTATCTCTCAGACCGCACCTTCAGTGTATTATTTGCGGGCTCTGTTTCCTCCCCTCTTTCCCTTAATGTTGGGGTTTCTCAGGGCTCGGTCCTAGGCCCCCTTCTCTTTTCACTCTACAAAGCCCCCATTGGACAAACCATCGCCAGATTTGGCTTCAGGTACCATCTTTATGCTGATGACGCCCAATTATACACATCTTCCCGTGACATCACCCCTGCACTCATACAGAACACCAGTGACTGTCTTTCTGCTGTCTCTAATATCATGTCCTCGCTCTATCTGAAACCTAATCTCTCCACTACATTGGCTGCCTATTCATTATAGAATAAAATATAAAGTTATCACCCTCATCCACAAGGCTCTCCATAATGCTGCACCTCCCTACATTTCCTCCCTCATCTCTGTCTACCGCCCAACCCGTGCTCTCCGCTCACTCAATGACCTAACACTTACATCCTCTATTATCAGAACCTCTCACGCTCATATACAAGACTTCTCCCGAGTTGCACCACTTCTCTGGAATGCTCTACCCCGGACAATCAGATTAACTCCCAATTTCTACAGTTTCAAACGCAAACTAAAGATGCATCTTTTCAGACAGGCCTATCACAATTCCTAATGTAAACCCTTTCCGTACTATAATTAGAATCCCCAAAATTTAACCTTCCTCTGTACCCGCTCCCACATTAACCCACATTACTCCCACATTACCCCACATGATATGATGTCTTCAGGCTAACTTTATTTGTCCAAGCTCCATCCACATGTTACAGGACACCACTAGTGATGGCTCATAAAGTTTTGTTTGTGTAATGACAGTAACCTCTATTACAAAATTGTCTGAATACTGTATAAGCAATGCCGTCCCTGCTACCTCTTGTGTCACCCCCTCTACCTCATGGATTGTAAGCTCTTGCGAGCAGGGCCCTCAGTCCCATTGTGTGAAATGACGTTCTTTGTTATGTATCTGTCTGTATTTGAACTCTACAAATTGTACAGTGCTGCGGAATATGCCGGGCCTTGGCTCTCTTGTCAGAACCAGTCTGAGGTGAAAACTTGGAACAGCTGCTTTTACTGCTCTGTCGGTAGCATCTAGGCCCCTCTCTGGGTTTCCTCAAGGTTCCATTCCCTGGAGCCTTCTTCGTATAAGGTCCAGGGAATCATCCTTCAGGCACGGTCCTCCTTTCCTTCCTCTGGGCACTGCCTGATTAAGGCCTCAGCTCATGGTTCTACTCGAACAGATGGAACCCTGCCTCCTCCTGTACGGGCGGTTTCTACTACGGATGCCTCTGACTCCGACCCAGACTGCGGTGACTTGCACTCCAAGTGGTCCTCTATTCTAGTCCAGGTCTCTTGGCAATTTTTTTCCCAAGCTTCTCCTGAGATCTTACTCTTTTCGAGTGAGGGCATAGTGGCTCTCATTTCTGGAGTCTTGGCTTGTCTGCGCCTCTATTTCATGGTCTGTGAGGTGGTGTATGCCGGTTACTCTATCCAATTTTTCTTCCTCTCTAAACAAAGTTTTTTTTGTCCAGGACATCTGTGGCAGGGCGTTATTGTTCCTGCTTCAGAAAGGACAGTTCCTTCCCTTCCTGAACGTGAAGAAGCTCCGCAGGTTGGTCTGTATTTGCCGATTCCATATGTGGCCCTGCGATCGTTGGTGGCATCCCTGGATTGTGGTGACTTCCCGTCGCCCATCGTTTTCCACAATGCTCCCCTTCCTGAGTTTTTCCAGGTGTTGGTATCTCTTCCGCTTTCCTCCATGAGAGGAGTTGTGGTACCTATATACCCAGATGTCTTCTGGATTCAGCCTCTTCCTGGATGGGCTTTCTGTCCAGCTTGCCTCTCTACTTGGGCCCCTTTGCTGATTTTGCTGGCTTATCAGAAGGTAAGAGCTCAGCCTTATGCCTTCTCAGCACCTGGTATTCCAGGGATTGATGCTTGATATGCTCCTGGTTTTTATATCTCCCAGAGTCTGAGTTCTGGGCACCCGTTCCAATGCATCCTGCCCTCAAAGGTTCCCTTCACTTCTGTTTGCCTGTCCGGTTCTGGGCATATGATGCTTTTCTCTTTCGAGGCTCTCCCTTTTGCTCAGTTCCTCTCAAGCCCATACAATGTTGCTTCTGGCCGATGGGACTAGTCCGTGAAAAGCTCGTCTACCTGCTTCTTTCCAGGTTCGCATGGAGCTTCTTGCTGTGCCTCTCCAACTCTCTCTCTGAGGAAATTCTCTCCCTCCACTTTTTCGTAGGTTGTCCTGCTGACGCCAGTCTGCTGGCTGGGGAGCAGTCTTCGGTGCCTTGGTAGCTAGGGCCTGTGGTCTGAAGCCTATTCCTCCTAAAGATTTATCTCTGGTCCTGGGGGCCATCTTCCTAACCTTGTCGCATGGATCCCTCTTTCCTGGGGCATCTGGTCAGAGCCCAGACCATCGACCCCACCGCAGTCTCTTATTGAGCTTTCTGGGGTGCCCTTAGTGCCTTGCAGCCTTTCTTGAGCCCCACTCTCTCCGATGGGTAAGGTCTCTTTCAACCTAGCCGAGGAAATCTCCCGGGCGAGTGGTCACTTCATCAGTAGATTGTCTTCCAACTGTACTCCAAGCGAGGCTTATCACCCTTTTTGTCCCTTCCTGTGTCACAGGCTTCCTTGCCTCATGGCCAAGTCAATGCACCACTTTTCTTCTCTAGTTTTTAAGGGCTCTGCTTCGAGGGATTTCCAGCTATCCTGGTCTCTCCAGATTGGCCCGTTGGGCCTGGTGTGCGGATCTCTCGTTCCTACTGGTGGGCAGTCCTTGGCCTCTCCTACTACAGGTTGACTGTCTCTGGACTGCTTTTCCACTGTGCCTTGCCTCAGCTGCATTTTACGATGTGGCTGGTGTAGCCGAGGTTCTGCAATGCCTTTGGTTTTTAGAACCTGTTGTCTAGACCTTGCCTTGGATGGTTCTGCTCTTGCTCGTGGAAGTTAATGCACTGTTTTTATATGCTCTTTTTCTTTTCCCAGTTTCCTGGTTTTTATTTTTCTCCATTCTGGCCTGGATCACTGTCCCGGGCTTTTTCCTCTTGAATGGCACGTCTTTGCGCTCCCATTTCTTCCCTTCCCTTCCGTCCTCAGGTCATGACTTTCTTATGGGGAGCATGTGCCTCCCCCTTCTTCTCTCTCCCCCAGGTGATTGGGCCCCCCTTCATTTTCAGCCTTTATGGGTTTCCCCTCTTTTTTGTCTTCTGTCCCGGTAGGCCATTCCTGCTGCCCGTGGGGTCTCACTTCCGGTTCTCCACAGGGATGGGTTGCCCTTCATCCTTCTCCATCCTTCTGTCTAGGGGAGGTTTTCCTCCATTTCCATCTTAGGGCATAGCTTGCCATCTTTCTGCTTGGTCCCCGAGTATCCATTTTTAGCTTTTCTTCTCTGCCTAGATGTCTTCCAGGAGATTTGGGTCTATTTGACTCTCCTTAACTTCTTCCATCGTTCAGACAATTTGTTGAGCCTCCTGCTTTTCAAGTCTGCAGGCTGCTGCCTGGGCTTCATTCATTTTCTCTGGTTCCCCAGGACCGTTCGGTGCTATCTGCGGCACGGCTTGGGTCGTGAGGTTCTGCAGGCGGTTGTGTGCCGGGTTGTTCACATGGCCGTCTCATTCACACCCTCTGGGAATGCTTTAGAACATCCCATGGTGCTGTGTCTCCCAGTGAAATATGTGAGAAAATGGGATTTTTTTTGTACTTACCATGAAATCCTTTTCTCGTTGTTTCACTGGAGTACATAGATCCCACCCTTGCTTTTTTCCTGCTGTTCCTGCCCGAGCTGTTTTGCTTCTTTGTCGGGTGCAGGATGCATAGCATTGTTGGTTCCATGTTCTTTTTGCTCTAAGTGTCTTTTTCCTACTGCTGTGGTACAAACTGACTAGCACAGTGTCTGTGGGAGAGGGCATAGCCCAGTGGGTGGAGCCGACAGCTTTTCATTCTCCTAGTGTCAGCCTCCTGGTGGCCAGGTCTATATTCTATGGTGCTTCGTCTCCCAGTGAAACATCAAGAAAAGCATTTTATGGTGAGTACAAAAAAATCTGTTTTTTAAAGAGGACCTTTCATCAGATTGGGCACAGGAAGTTCTATATACTGCTGGAAAGCTTACCCTGGGTAAACGCTATCGGTCCCGGTACCGTAGCGCTTTAGTGTCAGAAGGGCGTTTCTGACAGTTAGCCAGGGACGCCCTTCTGCCCTACAGCGCCTATCGCGCTGTACAGTGTGAGCGGGGAGGAACGCCCCCTCCCTTTGCTCACACAGCTCGTCCATAGACGAGTATTATCAGGAGAGGGAGGGGGCGTTCCTTCCCGCTCCTTAGCACAGCGCGATAGGCGCTGCTGGGCAGAAGGGCGTCCCTGGCTAAGTGTCAGAAACGCCTTTCTGACTGTAAAGCGCTATGGTACCAGGACCGATAGCGCTTTACCCGGGGCACAGATCAGGAAAGCCGACAGTGTGCTGAATTCAGCGCACTGTCAGCTTTCCAGCAGTATATAGAACTGCCTGTGCCCAAATCGGTGAAAGGTCCTCTTTAATGCGATCCCCTAAGTGCCCCCCCCCCCCCGTTATAATACAGTCCTCAGTGGCCCTCACCTTTTATAATCCAGTCTGAAGTAGCCCCCACCCTTTTAAATCCAGTCCTTAGTGGTCCTCGCCCTACATAGTCCTCTCAGTGGCCCCCTCATAGTAGCTACTTTCATAAAAGTAATACTTACTCAGTCCCGTTCCTCGGCGCTGTGTGCAGATCTCCTTCTCTTGTCTTGCACCAGACATTACTAGAAGCTGCCTGAATGATTGAGCAAGAAGCTGAAATCTTCCTGCTTCACCATTCTATTGACTCTAACTGTGGACAGAGCGGACCGCCACACATACCGCTGAGTGTCCCATGGTCAGTAGATTTTCTCATAAAGGGGCAGTGCAGTGGCAGGGTTAGTTGCAAATAGCACCACGGCTGCAAGGTCTTGGCACCATTAGTAAATTTTTGACCGCTGATTCTGAACATAATGGGCACCATGACACCAAATTCCCTTTTGCTAAGCACCTAAAAATGACAAGAAGACGGGGAGCTGCAAAGGCATGTCGGTGGATCAATCACAACTCTAATGGTGATATGTCTGGGCCATCTGGAGTCTGTTCACCCTGTGTGCCCTCACATAACCACTGCCCCCAACACTTAGGTCAGAACGGTGTAGATGATGGGCAATTCGTTGAAATGAGCTTCCTACTTCTATCAGTACAATGATACGCTTCCTCTCAAACTCTGTGAACTGGGCAAGATGTCTTTGAGCATGTATTAGAGGCATGTCTAGCAGTCAGCCATCTCTCTTACCCAAAAGTAATGTCTGATCAGACCACACCTGTAATTATTTACATATGTGAAGGGCGGGTTTTGTGGCATTCAACATTTCTATTTGGGTGCAGTATGTTTTTTGTCAGTGTGTGTACATAGGCCGGTAATCTGCTGCCAAGGATAAACTCCCTCTAGTTGGATCTCTGTCTTAAGTCAAGTTTACCGGTAGCCATATTGGTTCTCCTTCATAAACAGTGGGAGTCACTTACCCGTATATACTCGAGTATAAGCTGAATTTTTCATCACCGTTTCTGTGCTGAAAAAGCCCCCCTCGGCTTATACTCGAGTCAAGCAAAAAAAAAAAAATTATATATTATTATTTTTCTTTTTGGGAGGGGGTGTCTATGTCCAGCCGTAATAGTAATGTATAGGATCTCTCATAAAATAGTGCAATAAAGAAAAAAAGCTTTGAAAAAAAATATAATAAAAAATAAAGTAAATAAAAGTTCTAAATCCCTCCTTTCCCTAGAATACATATAAAAGTAGAAAATGACTGTGAAACACAAACACATTAGATATCCCTGTATCTAACAGTGCCCGGTCTACTGAATATAGGGGATCTGCAGTGCTCCTGTTCGTCGGGAAGGGGTTAATAGGAGCACTGCAGATCCCCTATATTCAGCCAGGCTGAATTCCAAGTGTGTGTGTGGGGGGGAAACAGTCCTCAAGCTCAGGGAAGGGGCAGACAGACAACCAAATCACCCCTCCCCTTCCCCAGCACCCAGCAACTACTGCACCCAAAAACTGTTTTGAAATTTTCCAGCAGCTGCTGCATTCCCCCCCCCCCTCGGCTTTTAAGATAACATAAGACATTCCTTTAATAGTCCCACAATGGGGAAATTTTTGTGATACAGTGTCATAGATGGTACAGTAGTATATAACAAGAGAGAAACACATAGAAGCTCATGGCAGATAGAGAAATCCTAGGAATCATAGCAACTAAAAAGAAAGAAACAAAGACACACTGCAGGATCATTTAGTTCTCTGTGCGGATTGATGTTAATAATACAGCCGACTGTGGTTGTAGGACACGAGGAGGGGTCAGAGCATGTGGATATAACAAGCAGAAATTTTTGCAGAGGTGCGGGACATAGTCAGCTATCATGATAACGTGGTAGTTCTTGGTAGGTAGTGAGATCTCCTGCTCACAGCTGATAGTTCGGTATCTTGTATCAGCGCTATTGTCCATTAACCACAAAAAATGCCCCAAATATCCTTCATCACAAGTCCTCCTCCTCCTTTCTTCTTACCACTGTGTTCTGCTGCCCAGAGAGGTCTGAAGCTATCCAGGTAGACCGGGTGCTGCTCTCTTGCCAAGCTTCCATAACTCCTGGGGTAGGTGGGTGATGGTAGGTTCCCAGGCTGTAACAGAGTCCCATGTGTCCACAGTAGAAGAAAGAAATACCAGTCAGCTGTAGGCATCTTCACGCATCAGCAATAGATGCCAAAAAATCATCCCTTGAAGAAGAAGTCCACACTTCCATGTAGGTTTTCCTCCATGCCGCATGGTGTCCATGCTGTCTTGGGGGATGGTAACAGGCACATGTGTGCACAACAGGAAACCAGCTGAACCAGGTCTTGTCATTGTCCATGCTTTACAATAGAAACAAAAGGAATAAAATACTCCACAGGGTCTTCCATTTGATTTATAGTTGCTAATTCATAGTTCTAGATTGCTTGGTTACAGGATTCTTGAAGATACAGAGAAAAAAAGAGTAAAAAAGGAAAGATAAAGTTTGCTCCCAGCTTGGAGCACTGCATCAAGGCAGCCAGCCACTCAGGGGGGCGGCGCCTAAATTATACTCGAGTCAATAAGTTTTCCCAGTTTTTTGTGGCAAAATTAGGGGCCTCGGCTTATATTCGGGTCGGCTTATACTCGAGTATATACGGTACCTGCTGTGTCGTAGATATGGGGTTACGGCCGGTCACCTTTTACCATGCTGGGACTTACTGGGAAAGTAATAGAACATGGTGATGAGCTCTAGCAAGCTGCATGGCAAAGTGTGAACAGGGCAGTGTAGCCCCAGATATCTGGAGCTACCTGAGGACTGTTTTTTTGTGTATTTTTAGTAAATGTTCCTTTTTAATCTGTAATCTTCTCCCCGTTTAGAAATTGTGGATTACATGTACAATGAGTCCATGCCATTACTTGAAGCCCAGTTACTTGCTGCACAGGAGTATCCGGTCAAGGTGCGTAACGATGCCAGGTCTCCTCTAGTACAGCGCTGTATTTGTCTCCTCACTTGCCAGTCTCACCATGGTGCTTTTCTCACTTCCACAGCCTGAGAAGAAAGACGAGTTCTTAATCAGTGAAATCTTTAAGGAATTCTCTGAATATGACGGAAATTAGAAACTTCTGGAAGTTACATGATTATTGTTTAGGCCATGATACATTGATTATTGTTTTTGTTTTCACAATGTAAAAAGTAGAGATTTCCCTGCGGGCCCTTTAAGGGCCACCATTTACTGGGGATTTCCTGCCTTATGTTTTTATATTGTGTGTATAATATGGAGGATTTTTAAAAGAAAATCTGTTCCTGTGGTCCACAACAACCAAGCAGTAAAGTGCTGACTAGAGATGAGCGAACACTGTTCGGATCAGCCGTTCCGAACAGCACGCTCCCATAGAAATGAATGGAAGCAGCTGGCACGTACACTTTGCCGGCGGCCAGTCGCTTAACTCCCCGCGTGCCGGCTACGTCAATTCATTTCTATGGGAGCGTACTGTTCGGAACGGCTGTTCCGAACAGTGTTCGCTCATCTCTAGTTCTGACCCCTCAGATCGCCGTGCTGCAGGCGGTTATCGTGGGCTACAGATCGTTTGGCTTTTATTCGCTTCCATCAGTTTGCCTCATTTGTTAAAGTTTTTTGTTTTTTTAGAAAAGTTAATAAACAAAAAATTAAAAATGATGGTTTGGGGGGAGGGGGGGGGAGTGTGGTCGTGATGGACCACGAACATTATATCTCCATCTGGGATTACATCCTGTTATATGTGTATAGCTATGAGGTTCTTCCATCCAACCCGACCATGTTGTGCTGTACCCAATTAAAAACATTCTTGATCTGGCTAAGGCTAATGAACTGATTTCTAACAAGGAGTGGGAATTCATGTGTCCTACCTGTCCATGGTTTCCCACGTTTTATTGCTTACCCAATGTCCATAGGGAGTATTCTCCCTTAAGGGCCATCCCATTGTCTCGAGCATCGACAGGTTGACACAAGGGGTCAGCACATATTTTGATCGGATTTTACGTTCATTTGTGCTGGTCCTCATGTTGTATGTGTGGGACACAATGGATGTCCTCAGATATTTGGAGGGCATCCAATTACCACCTGGGGCGGTCCTTGCAGCCTACTGTTAAAATTAAATTAATTGACCCTCATATTATGCCCCTGATTCCCCCTGACATAAATACTGTGCCCCTAATGACCCCTTATATAAATGACCACCCCTTATGTTCTTAAAGGGGCTCTATCAGCAAAATCATGCTGATAGAGCCCCACATATGCGTGAATAGCCTTTAAAGAGGCTATTCAGGCACCACTAAAGTTATATTAAACTACCCCCCCCCCCAGTTTTAAAATAATACCCTAAAAAAAAATGTGATCAACTTACCCATCGTGCACGGTTGGCGGGCATTCAGGGTCCGCCATCTTCTTCATCCACGCCTCCTCTTCCTGTCCTCGGGTCCCGTCTTCCTCCGGCGCTCGCAAACTGACATTGATAAAAAAAAATGGCCTGCGCACATGCGTAGTAGCCGTAGTAGAAGCAGCATGCTACTGCGCATGCGCCCAGGCCATTTTTTTTTTTTTAGCAATGTCAGTTTGCGAGCGCTGGAGGAAGACGGGACCCGAGGATATCGCAGGAAGAGGAGTCGTGGGTGTAGAAGACTGCGGACCCTGAATGCCCGCCCACCGTGCACGATGGGTAAGTTGATCACATTCTTTTTTAGGGTATTATTTTAAAACTGGGGGTGGTAGTTTAATATAACTTTAGCGGTGCCTGAATAGCCTTTTTAAAGGCTATTCACACATATGTGGGGCTCTATCAGCATGATTTTGCTGATAGAGCCCCTTTAATGCTCCTTATATAATTCACCCCCCATCGTTAAAAAGCTTTCTAATTAATCCTCACTTTATAATTATATTTCCCTCTCCTAAGCACCCCTCATACTATTTATAGGGTAGCGCAATCCGCTCTATGTATCACCGTATTGAAGTCTAAATTATTAAAGATATGGTAGCATATGCTAGAGGTACGCACAAAATACACTCAGCTGTGGTGTATATGGTGGTTCTCTCTTTAATGATGACAACGAAGCAGTATATAATACATTGCATAGACAGGAACAGGATGTACTAGTATAATTAGCATAACATGATTGGTGAAGAAGTTGTAACAATATTCCTGGTGCATGTTTATTGGATAAGAAACTGGAGAGAGGTCACACCCCCTGAGAGCTGAGGGGGGTTGTGAGCTTAAAGGTGAGTTGTAAAAGACCACCACATGTTCTTGGGATCCAAAATGGAGACTATGAGCACATGGCTCCGAAATGGAGGTTACACAAGCTGACATCCTCCACAACCCGTAACTGCGCTAGAAAAACAAAAAAAGCTTATACTCACCTACCGGCAATCCTGAAAAATGGAGCCGCCACCTCCTCACTGTCCACAGGATATGTGTCTGATCGACAGCAGTGCAATGTTATAATGTCATCACGTGGCCTGTGCTGAGAAGCAGACATTAGTCTGTGGTCTCAGAGCCTTTTAAACCGCAGGCCTGTATTGGCTTGCAGTTTACAAAACTGTTAAGTTGCAGGATACTTTTTAACTAGATCGGTGTTTGCAGACACTGATCTAGTTAGAAATAAAGTATATATTAATGGCAGCCCTGTATGGCCCCAACAGAATCAGTAGGCCCAGGGTAGCCGCCCCCACTGCCATACTGGGCATGTCTGTGGGCTTAAACCTTGTCAATTGGCTGCTCAACTGTCAGCTTTAGGGATGAGCTGAACCTGAACTTTCTTCTAAAGTTTGGGTTCTGGTTCAGGTACTCAAACCCACAAAGTTCCGCATGGAGCGGGTTCGGGTTTGCTGATCATTATCACTAATCCAAATCCTCCTCCAAACAACTAATCTGACAGAAATGACTCATCCCTATAAGTAATCCCTGCGCTCAGTGATCTGATGATGGCCAGCGAGGGGCAGCCTGTGTATCAGGGCATGTGGAAAGAAGATGTCCATGCTTCTGTTGCTGAGCTCTATTGTCTTATGACATGGACCACCTAGTTGGCAGACATTTTGAATGGGTTTGCATAAACTTGAACTGATTTTTACTTCATAGTTTAGAGCTTATGGATTTCTTTATTATTTACAAATACTTAATACAAAAAGTTTTGGCTCAGAGAAGTCACAGAGACTATAAAGAACAGATCACATCATGGCCCGACCTCCTGCACTATAAACAGCAGTAGGGAGACCTGATGCAGCCCACTGAGACCTCCTGAGTGCTGAACACTGGCCACTAGAGGTCACCACAGAGAGTAGATGGAAATATCTGTACATTACCTGACCACTAGAGGTCACCACAGAGAGTAGATGGAAAGATCTGTACATTACCTGACCAGTAGAGGTCACTGTATATGGTAATTGGAAGTATTTATTATCATTATTATTATTTATTTATATAGCACCATTAATTCCATGGTGCTATACATTATTATATTAATGTCATGGTGCTTTAAATTTGAGGGTTTAGATACAGTACTCAAAATATACAAACAGATATAATAATAACAATGAGGAGAGAGGAATAGAGGCAGAAGGTGAGGGGAGAGGCCGTACAGATGGGGGTGTGGTGACAGTAGTGTTATTGGAGGTTGTAGGCCTTCCTGAATAGGTGAGTCTTCAGGGCCTTCTTGAATCCTGTGATTGTGGGGGTCAGACTTATGTGTCTTGGTAAGGAGTTCCAGAGTAAGGGGGATGCACGGGAGAAATCTTGGAGACGGTTGTGTGAGGAGCGGATGAGAGCAGAGTGGAGTGGGAGGTCTTTGGAGGATCTGAGGTTACGTGTGGGCAGGTAGCGGAAGATTAGGTCAGAGATATATGTAAGCGGCCATTTTTCTTGTGGCCACGAGCATGTGCAGATAACTTGCCCGAGGCCTAGAAGTTAGAAGACATCTCCAGAAGAAGACGCGTGAAGACCTCGTTCCAGAAGAAGATGTAGGCGGTGTTGGAGAGAGTTCTCTCGCAGAATTGGGGCCGCCCCCAGTGCTGTTTGAATCGTGGGGCCCGTCCCCAGTGCTGCGAGAGAACTCATTTACATATCGAGAGAAACTGGAATTTCAAGCGAACGGCGACGCAGAGAAAACAAGGAAAGGTAGGAGAAGAATAGCCTTTCTTAAGGCTATTCCGATGTGTTACGCTGGGTTCCCACCAGCGTTCGGGTCTCCGTTATCAGGTTTCCGTCTTCTGCAGGCAGAAGACGGAAACCTGTCAGACCGTGAGCACCCGTGAGCGTTTTGTGCGCTCCTCGGCGAAATGTTTTTTTTAAAACCGGACACAAAGTCCTGTATGTCCGACTTTTTTTAAAAAAACAAAACGGTTTTGCCGCATAGAGCTCACAGGCGCTTACTGCCGGACACTTTTCAAACCCATTCATATGAATGGGTTTGAAAAATGACTGCAGGTTTCCGTCTCCTGTCCAGTTTCGGGCAGGAAACGGAAACCTGCATAACAGAGACCCGGGGCGCAGATGTGAAACAAGCCCTTAGTTAGAAAAAAATGTCTTTGAAGGATAGGATCACTTTAAAGATGAGATTCTCTTTATTAACCCCTTAAGACCCAGCCAAAAATGTGTTAAAGACCAGGCCTCATTTTTCAAAACTGACATGTCACTTTATGACATCATCTGCCACTTTATCCTCCTACTCCTCTTCCTCCGTCATTCCACTCTGAGAAGCTGACAGGAATGGGCTGGGATTATCTAGCTGTGATGGGTCTGCTCCTATCCCGACTACTCAGCGTGCAATGCGTTATCTCTGATTGGGGGATGAGGGATTCTCGCATCACACAGAGGAGCGGGATGGTTACGCTCACTAATGCGTCGTCACAGCTGACCCTCTTGCTGGACTCCTCAAAGACGCGCAGGATTTCACATAAATCTGCCATCCATAGACACTCATGGTTGACAAACTGAGGGAGCTGACTTTGAGGAACCCTTAGATTTTGAAGATGATACTCCATCAAAGGTCTTTGCTGTTCACACACCCTGCTCAACATACGGTTTGTTGAGTTCCAGCGTGTGGTGACATCGCACAACAGCTCAGACACATTGGGATAGGTTTTTAAAAACCTTTGCACCATCAAGTTCACCATGTTGAAAACGTGGACCAGGCATGGAACGTGTTTGAGGCTGGCAAGCTCCAGAGCCACTACCAGGTTCCGGCTGTTATCACACATGACCATGCCTGGGACCAGGTGCAGCGGCGAAAACCACATTGCCATCTCCTCTCGGATGGCATCTCTCACCACAGAGGCAGTGTGCGTTTTGTCGCTCGGCCTGCTGACGTCTCCCCACGCCAGTGCTGCAGCATTTCCAGCTTGCAGCTGGGGTCGATGTTACGGCGGAGGAGGAGGGTTTGTGAGAACTCCTGCCATGAATCTTGGGCGGGGAGAGGAGGTAGGCCGCCCCAGTTTGTGACCCAGTCCCAGCCTCCACTACATTCACCAAGTGTGCCGTGAGTGAGATGTAGCGTCCCTGTCCGCATGCGCTTGTCCACGCGTCGGTGGTCAAGTGGACCTTATTGCAAAGCGCGGAACTCAGGGCCCGCCTGATGTTATGGAACACGTGCTGGTACAAGGCGGAGATGGCACAGTGGGAGAAGTAGTCACGATTAGGGACAGCATAGTGAGGTGCCGCAGCTGCCATCAGGTCACGAAAGGCCCGAGTCTTTACAAGCCAGGACCAGCACTTTATAAATATGGCCGTTTAAGGCTTGGGCATGTGGGTGTCTTGTGCTGTACTTCTGCCTGCGCTTAAACTCCTGGGAGATGGTGAGTTGCTGGGAAGAGGAGCATGATGGAGCAGGCAAAGGAGCAGAGGCAGGAAAAGGGGAGGATGAGGGTGAAGTCCCCAAGTGGCAGAGGCAGATGAGGAGGTGTCCTGGCTGGTGGTCTGGACTGCAGCTCCAGCACTGAAAACAGTGGAAGAAGCAGTGGCGGCAACGCCGGACGACAATTGTCCTGCATTTGCTCTCTCCCACTTAGCCCAATGCTTGCCTTCCAAATGACGGCGCATGCCTGAGGTAGTCAGGTTGTTCTTGTCAGAGCCCCTACTCAGTTTTTAAATAAGACAAAAAGAAAAAACAGCACCGAGCCGCATATGGTGAAGTACCGTATGGTAATTTGAAAGAATATGGTAAGATAGCCTCTCACCTCAGATGGTTGTATAGACAACCGCTTGTTAAGCTTTTGAACCACTTGAGGAGGGGGTTCCGCCCTGGACGATGAGACTGCAGGATCCTGTATCACCCTTGGTGTCAATCAAATATTGAGAGAGGACCAGATTACAGAGAGGATCACCGCGCTCAGTTGATGGGTAATAAAAAATCCTTTATTTCGGTAGAAGAAACACAACGCGTTTCGGGCACCAGCGCCCTTTTTCAAGTGTATATACTGTATCACAACAAATAAAATAGAATAAACACATAATAAAATCCAATGCATCCAAATATAAATAAGGCCGTCTTCCCAAAATGAAGAGTTCCATTACAAAATTTATGAATGATTAGCTCTATTTAGTACAAAATAGAAGGGTCAATAGGTGACAGTTGTACAAGCTAATATGTGTAAACAATGTGGCCAATTCACAAGCGGACGTGATAGGCTATACAAAACAGTTAGATCTCAAATGGATATATTAAAAACAAATACTGGATCTCGAATATACGATACAGCAAGTGTTCTGGATGGAATTCTCAAAAGTATAGCAAATAGTCTGGATAGGTTTCTCTAGACATACTGATGTCATATTCAACATATATGTGGAACATTAGCAAATTAATACACTTCAGTAAAAAGAGGTCTGGTTCAAAAGACCATCTCTAACCGAGCAAACTGCTGTGGGACAATAATAGCTAAAAAACCTTTAGGTCTTACCTCAATTCCCGTCGGACTGGATGCTTCTCCAGCCGACAGAGGCTCGATCTATAAATAACATTGGTGGCAGTGGATGTGTGCGCGCTCTTTCTCCGGATGCGTGCACAGAACGCCGCACGTGGAGAAGAGTCCCGGCGTCCAGCAAATGCTGGTGCGCATGCGCCGGCTCAGCTCGCCGTGCGCTTGCATCTCGGAACGAGTCGGAGGGAGCCGATCGTGTACCCGAGTCGAACCACAGTTCTGCGCATGCGCACCCGACCGGCAGAGCCGGGATTGCAAGGCTGAATATGTAGATTGTAGTAAAATGATCGTAGGTGAAAGAAGTCTTTGATATGAGAATGATGTCTCAAAGGTAGCTGATAGATAGGTTGATAAGCCAATATGTGGATGCAGGTGCGCATGCGCAGAACTGTGGTTCGACTCGGGTACACGATCGGCTCCCTCCGACTCGTTCCAAGATGCAAGCGCACTGCGAGCTTCCGGAGAAAGAGCGCGCACACATCCACTGCCACCAATGTTATTTATAGATCGAGCCTCTGTCGGCTGGAGAAGCATCCAGTCCGACGGGAATTGAGGTAAGACCTAAAGGTTTTTTAGCTATTATTGTCCCACAGCAGTTTGCTCGGTTAGAGATGGTCTTTTGAACCAGACCTCTTTTTACTGAAGTGTATTAATTTGCTAATGTTCCACATATATGTTGAATATGACATCAGTATGTCTAGAGAAACCTATCCAGACTATTTGCTGTACTTTTGAGAATTCCATCCAGAACACTTGCTGTATCGTATATTCGAGATCCAGTATTTGTTTTTAATATATCCATTTGAGATCTAACTGTTTTGTATAGCCTATCACGTCCGCTTGTGAATTGGCCACATTGTTTACACATACTAGCTTGTACAACTGTCACCTATTGACCCTTCTATTTTGTACTAAATAGAGCTATCATTCATAAATTTTGTAATGGAACTCTTCATTTTGGGAAGACGGCCTTATTTATATTTGGATGCATTGGATTTTATTATGTGTTTATTCTATTTTATTTGTTGTGATACAGTATATACACTTGAAAAAGGGCGCTGGCGCCCGAAACGCGTTGTCTTTCTTCTACCGAAATAAAGGATTTTCTATTACCCATCAACTGAGCGCGGTGATCCTCTCTGTAATCTGGTCCTACTCAGTTTTTAGTTGCACAGTGTGCAAACCTCACTCAGTTCGTCCTCCGCACATACCTTGAAAAATCTCCACACCATCGAGGAACGTGGCCTCGATGGGGGAGTTTTTGGCGAGTGGCTAGGACAGGGAAGATCTTGGGCCTTGCTGGCTCTGGTCTGGCTTCTCTGAAGCAACTGACCTCTGCCTCTGGACATGCCTCTGCCTCTAGCCACCTTTTTTGGTGCTGTGCTTGCCTCCACATCTACACTGCACCAAAGTGGGATACACAGCAATTCAGTCAGGCTATATACGCTCAATACAGCTTTCCACTGTGTGTACCCCAAAACACCTAAGTGGGATACACAGCAATTCAGTTAGGCTATATACGCTCAATCCATTTTTCCCCGGTGTATACCCTAAAAACCTAAGTGGGATACACAGCAATTCAGTCAGGCTAAATTGTACAGTGCTGCGGAATATGTTGGCGCTATATAAATGTATTATTATTATTATCTAAGTGGGGTAAACAGCAATTCATTCAGGCTATATATGCTCAATACAGCTTTGCACGGTGTGTACCCCCCAAACACCTAAGTGGGATACACAGCAATTCAGTCAGGCTATATACGCTCAATCCATTTTTCCCCGGTGTATACCCTAAAAACCTAAGTGGGATACACAGCAATTCAGTCAGGCTATATATGCTCAATCCAGCTTTCCTCCGTATGTACCGCCAAACACCAAAGTGGGATGCACAGCAATTCAGTCAGGTTATATACGCTCAATCCAGCTTTCCATGGTGTGTACCCCCAAACACCAAAGTGGGATACACAGCAATTCAGTCAGGTTATATACGCTCAATCCAGCTTTCCTCGGTGTATACCCCCAAAAACCTAAGTGGTATACAGAAAATCTGTGTGTAGTATATATAAGCTGAATCCAGCTTTCCTGGTTGTATTACACTTCCAAATAAAAGTGGTATACAGCTAAATATAAAATAGCATCTCTGTTTATGGGCTGAAGCTGAATGGTGGGCCTGACACTGTATATGCTTCTGCGGCAAGTGACAACTACAAAAGAGGGGTAAAAGAATTAATCCTGGGGGTGGCACGGCTGAATTGGCACTAATGGGCACAAAATATCTCTGTTTATGGGCTGAAGCAAAAGAATGGGGCATAAATTTAAAATGCAGGGGCCCCAATCTATCTCTAACTCAAAAGAGCATAAACACGCAGGTTCTATCATGCAGTTACAAGTAGAAGTGTGGCTCTGTAAGTGACAGTTGGGGTTCATTGTGTACACTCTATGCCACCAAAAAGGCTAACTGCGGGGTGTACTTGCACCCCCTGGCCAAACTGACCCAAGGACCACAGTTCCAACTTCTACACCCAATACGTGTAAGGCACAGAGGGATCGGAGAGGACAGTGCTGTGGTTGGCCAGGTACTCATGCAACATGTGCCTATACTTTTCCCTCCTGGTGACACTAGGCCCCTCAGTGGCGGTAGTTTGGCCAGGGAAGGGCATTAACGTGTCCCAGACCTTGGAGAGTGTTCCCCTGGTGGTTGTGGATCGGATGGCAGTTGTTAGCCTCTTGGAGGAAATCACCTCTCTGCTGCGAGTGAGCGTTTACTGAAACATTTCCATCATATTTTGCACAAGTTGCTTGTGGCAATAATTTATGTGATTTTTCCTCTCCCCTACCAGAACGAATAACGAGATTTTTTTCCTCATACCAGGGGTCAAGGATTACAAAAATCCAGTATTGTTTGCTCTGATGTGAACTATGCCTTTGTCTCTTTAAAAGCAACCCAACATGAAGTCAGCCATGTGTGCCAGTGTGTTATTTGGCATGACTTCGCTGCCCCCAACTGGAAGGGTCACTCTCAATTTCCTCCATTTTGCACTCCCCTTCTCACCATTTGAAGCAATGGGATGCACTGAACTTCCCCTCAAGCCTTGTGTTGGACAGTGACATGAAATGCCACTTCATCCCCCTAGTCTTCCAGCCAACGGTGTGAAGATGGCAGGAGTGTATTCTAAGATGTATTCTAAGACTGCTGTGATCCGATCTTAGACTCCGCCTCCTCACAGACAAGCCTCCAGCAGAACCAGCGTTGATTGGCAGAATGCTGTACACTGGCCAATCAACACTGGTTAATTCATTACTATGAGAAAAAGTAAGCTTCCTCGTAACAGCAAGCTGCCAGCTCTCCTGACTAGCAAGGACGAGCCTGCTGCAGAACCAGCGTTGATTTGCCGCAGGCTCGTCTTTGCTAGCCGGGAGAGCTGGCAACTTGCTGTTATGAGGGAGCTTACTCTTTCCAATAGAACGCTGGTGGCAGTGCAGGACAGCACTTCCAAGGCATAAAGCGCAAGTTCCAGCCACAAGTCCAACTTTGACACCCAATAAGTGTTGGGCGCAGAGGGATCAGAGAGGACAGGGCTGTGGTTGGCCAGGTATTCCCGCAACATGCACCTATACTTGTCCCTCCTGGTGGCACTAGGCCCCTCAGTGGTGGTAGTTTGGTGAGGGGGTGCCATTAAGGTGTCCCACACCTTGGAGAGTGTGGACTGGATGGCAGTTGTTAGGCTCTTGGAGGAACTGTCCTCTCTGCCGCCGAGAGTTGATGGACACATTTCCATCATATTTTGCACAAGTTGCTTGTGGCAATCATGAATGCGATTGACCCTCCCCTCTATTGGAATGAAAGACAATATATTATTTTTATAGCGGGTTTCGAGGATTGCAAAAATCCAGTATTGGTTGCTCTCCAGGATTTTGACTATGCGTTTGTCACTGGAAAAGCAGCCCAACATGAAGTCAGCCATGTGTGCCAGAGTGTTAGTTGGCATGACTTCACTGCCCCCACCGGAAGGGTCACTGTCTATTTCCTCCTCTTCCTCCTCCCCTTCGCCCCATTCGCGCTGAAGCAATGGGACGCACTGAACTTCCCTGCTAGCCTTGTGTGTGACAATGATCTCATCTGCCACTTCATTCTTCTCCTCCTCTTCCTCCATCAATACAGGCTGAGAAGCTGACAGGAGTGTGCACTGACTATCCTTCTGGGATGGCACTGGTCCTATCCCCGACTCCTCAGCATGCAATGCGCACAAGCTCCGCACTTTCACCAGTAGCTCATGAATATTGGGGATACGTTTTTAAAAACCGTTGCACCACTAAGTTGAAAACGTGGGCCAGGTATGGAACGTGTTGGAGGCTGGCAAGCTCCAGAGCCGCTACCAGGTTCGGGCCGTTATCGCACACGACCATGCCTGGGGCCAGGTGCAGTGGCGAAAACCACATTGCCGTCTCATCGAGGATGGCATCTCACCTTGGAGGCTGTCACTTTGCTGTCTGTCCCCCAAGCTAATGAGCTTTAGCACGGCCTGCTGACGTCTCCCCACGCCAGTGCTGCAGTGTTTCCAGCTCGCAGCTGGGGTTGATGTTACGGCCGAGGAGGAGGGTGGTTCTGAACCCCTGCCAGGAATCTTGGGCGGGGAGAGGAGGTAGGCCGCTCCACTTTGCGACTCGGTCCCAGCCTCCATTACATTCACCCAGTGTGCCGTGAGGGATATGTAGCGTCCCTGTCCGCATGCACTTGTCCATGCATCGGTGGTCAAGTGGAACTTAGTGCAAAGTGTGGAACTAAGGGCACGGCTGATGTTCCGCGACACGTGCCGGTGCAAGGCCAGGACGGCATACCGGGAAAAGTAGGGACGGCATAGCGAGGTGCCGCAGCTGCCATCAGGTCACGGAAGGCCTGAGTCTCTACAAGCCTGAACGGCAACATCTCCAGGGCCAGCAGTTTGGAGATGTGCCCGTTTAAGGCTTAGGCATATGGGTGGGTTGCGCCATATTTTTGCCTGCACTCAAATGCTGATGGTGGGTTGCTGGGAACAGGCGCATGATGGTGTAGGAGAAGGAGCGGAGACAGGAAAAGGAGATGATGAGGGTGAAGTCCCCAAAATGGCAGAGGCAGATGTGGAGGTGTCCTGGCTGGTGGTCTGGACTGCAACAACAGCACTGGACACAGTGGAAGCGGCAGTGGCGGCAACACCGGACGATGATTGTACTGCATTTTCTCTCTCCCACTGAGCCCAGTGCTTGTCTTCCAAATGATGGCGCATGCCTGAGGTGGTAAGGTTGCTCTTTTCAGAGCCCCTACTCAGTTTGGAGTTGAACAGTGTGCAAACCGCACTAAATTTGTCCTCCGTACATACATTGAAAAATCTCCACACCATTGAAGAACGTGGCCTGGATGGGGGAGTTTTTCTCGAGTGGCTAGGACAGGGAACATCTTGGGCCTTGCTGGGTCTGGCCTGGCTTCTGTGAAGCATGCCTCTGCCTGTAGCCACCTTTTTTGGTGCTGTGCTTGCCTTCAGATCTACGCTGCTTTCCCCGCTAAACATCACCCCTGCCCAGGTCAGGTCGGTGGCCTCGTTGTCCACCACCTCCTCTTCAAATTCCTCAATCTGCTCCTCCTCCTGCACACCGCACATGACAACAGCCTGCCCTGATGGCAACTGTTTCTCGTCATCATCACTGATGACGGGTTGCAGGACCACAACCACAAATATGCCAGGAGATGGCGGATGCTCTAGTGTTTAGGCATCAGGACACACAAAGTCGTCTGTTAGCTCCTGGGATTCGTGAAGTGGTGGGACAGAGTGAGGGACAGTTAAAGGACCCGAAAACAGCTCTTGGGAGGGGGAAAGGTGGGATGACTCTGCTGGGAAGATTGGACATGTTGGGAGGAAGGAGGGGCAGACTCTTGGCTAGGAAGACGACAGAAGGTAGTGGCTGACTGGCTGGTGGAAAAGCTGCTGGAAGCGTTATCCGCTAGCCACTGCAACACCTGTTCCTGGTGCTCAGGCCAGGTCAGTGTTGTACCCTGCCCCCTGCTTGATGTAGCCATCAAGCCAGGGATTATGAAAAAGCGTGAAGCTGGCGGCCCCTCACCAGTAGCCATTGAATGCGATGTAGCTTGACCGCAACCTTGCTCCCCAGCTGCATTTCCATGCCCTCGGCCTCGTCCATGTCCCCATCTCTTTGTGCTAGCCTTGCACATTTTGAGATGTACAGTCATGGCCAAAAGTTTTGAGAATTATACAAATTAATTTTTGCAAAGTCTACTGCTTCAGTTTTCCTAATGTCAATTTGCATATACTTCAGAATGTTATAAAGAGTGATCAGCTTAACAACAATTACTTGCAAAGTCAATATTTGCCTAGAAAATGAACTTTATCCCCCAAAACACATTTCAACATCATTGCAGCTCTGCCTTAAAAGGACCAGCTAACATCGTTTCAGTGATTGCTCCATTAACACAGGTGTGGGTGTTGATGAGGACAGGGCTGGAGATCAATCTGTCATGATTAAGTAAGAATGACACCACTGGACACTGTAAAACGAGGCTGGTGCTTGGCATCATTGTTTCTCTTCTGTTAACCATGGTTATCTCTAAAAAAACACGTGCAGTCATCATTGCACTGCACAAAAATTGGTCTAACAGGGAAGAGTATCACAGCTAGAAAGATTGCACCTCAGGCATCATCAAGAACTTCAAGGAGAGAGGTTCCATTGTTGGCAAAAAGGCTCCAGGGCGCCAAAGAAAGACCAGCAAGCGCCAGGACCGTCTCTTAAAAGTGTTTCAGCTGTGGGATCGGCTACCAGCAGTGCAGAGCTTGCTCAGGAATGGCCGCAGGCAGGTGTGAGTGCATCTGCACGCACTGTGAGGCGGAGACTCTTGGAGCAAGGCCTGGTCTCAAGGAGGGCAGCAAAGAAGCCACTTCTCTCCAGAAAAAACATCAGGGACAGACTGATATTCTGCAAAAGGTACAGGGAGTGGACTGCTGAGGACTGGGGTAAAGTCATTTTCTCTGATGAATCCCCTTTTCGATTGTTTGGGACATCTGGAAAACAGCTTATTCGGAGAAGACGAGGTGAGCGCTACCACCAGTCTTGTCTCATGCCAACTGTAAAGCATCCTGAAACCATTCATGTGTGGGGTTGCTTCTCAGCCAAGGGAATCGGCTCTCTCACAGTCTTGCCTAAAAACACAGCCATGAATAAAGAATGGTACCAGAATGTCCTCCAAGATCAACTTCTCCCAACCGTCCAAGAGCAGTTTGGCGATCAACAATGCCTTTTCCAGCATGATGGAGCACCTTGCCATAAAGCAAAGGTGATAACTAAATGGCTCAGGGAACAAAACATAGAGATTTTGGGTCCATGGCCTAGAAACTCCCCAGATCTTAATCCCATTGAGACCTTGTGGTCAATCATCAAGAGACGGGTGGACAAACAAAAACCTACAAATTCTGACAAAATGCAAGCATTGATTGTGCAAGAATGGACTGCTATCCGTCAGGATTTGGTCCAGAAGTTGACTGAGAGCATGCCAGGGAGAATTGCAGAGGTCCTGAAGAAGAAGGGTCAACACTGCAAATATTGACTTGCTGCATTAACTCATTCTGTCAATATAAGCTTTTGTTATTCATAATATGATTGCAATTATATTTCTGTATGTGGTAAAAACATCTGACAAACACACAGAAAAACCAGAGGGCAGCAGATCATGTGAAAATATAAGATTTGTGTCATTCTCAAAACTTTTGGCCATGACAGTATACAAATGTTAATTATTATTATTTTTTTTAATGTAGATTGTGAGCCCCACATAAAGCTCACAATGTAAATTTTTTCCCTATCAGTATGTCTTTGGAATATGAAACACAGGGAGAACATACAAACTCCTTGCAGATGTTTTTTTGCCCTTGGTGGGATTTGACCACCAGGACTCCAGTGCTGCAAAGCTGCAGTGCTAACCACTGAGCCACCATGTGGCCCCTCAAATGTTTTTTTTTTTTTTTGTGTGAGTGAGTGAGTTCACAAACTGCTGGATTATATACAAATGTATTTTTTTTTGTATATAAAGGGTAGATATATTGGGCCTATATACTGCCGTATATACTAGGATGACAGTATACAGGAGTGAGTTATTGAGTGAGTGAGTTCACAAACTGATGGACTGTATACAAATTTATGTTTTTTTTGTATACAGAGGGTAGATATATTGGGCCTATATACTGCCGTGTATATCGGGTGACAGTATACAGCTTTCTTATCACCTCTATGGGACAGGTATACAGAGTATACCACTGGTGGAGAATTTGAGCCCTAAAAAGGGCTTTTGAGAAATTTTAGGAGCTTAATGTATATACTAGTGGTGTATATATAATGTGTTCCACATTCTTATGCAAAAACTGTTTAGGAGTGATAAGGTAAGAATTTTTTTGTTTGTCAGTTAAACTTATTGATGGACATGTGTGTCAGGGCTCTTTATATCACTGAAAGCAATTGCAGACGCCTGTGCTAATTAGTTTGGCAGGTGTGTCCAATTAAAGGCAAGACTACTTAAGAAGGCTGTCCCACATTATTAAGCAGCCTACATTTTCTGCCAAAATGGGAAAGAAAAAGGATGTGTTGGCTGCTGAGAAGCAACAAATTGTGGAGTATTTAGGTCAAGGAATGACTACAATCAACATTGCCAAGACACTTCATCGTGATCATCGCACAATCAAGAAGTATGTAGCTGATTCACAGCACACACGTGTGCATGCTGATAAGGGAAAATTGAGGACTCTTTCCAACAGACAATTATGTCAGGTTAAAAGAGCAACTGCAAAAATGCCTTGTCATAGCAGCAGACACATTTTTGAAGCTGCTGGTGCCTCCAACGTCCCCCGAACGAGAAGATGCAGGGTCCTTCAGAGGTTTGCAGCTGTGCGTAAGCCATCCTGTCGACTTCCTCTATCCACTGCACACAAGCAGAAACGGCTCCAGTTGGCCACACAATACATGAAGACTGACTTCAAAACTGTTTTGTTCACCGTTGAGTGCCGTGCAACACTCGATGGTCCAGATGGATGGAGTGGAGGATGGCTGGTTGATGGACACCCCATGCAAATACGGTTACGGCGCCAACAAGGAGGAGGTGGAGTAATTTTTTGGGCTGAAATCATGGGGGAGAGAGATTGTCGGCCCCTTTAGGACCCCTGAAGGGGTAAAGATGAACTCCATAATGTATGTGAAGTTTCTCAAACAGCACTTCCTGCCATGGTTCAAGAAGAAGAACCGTGCATTCCGCAGCAAGATCATTTTGATGCATGATAATGCACCAATGTCTCGTGCTGCAAATAACACATCTGCATCTCTGGCTGCTATGGGCATAAAATGGGACAAACTTATGGTGTAGCCCCCATGCTCCCCTGACCTCAACCCCATTGAGAACCTCTGGAGCATCATCAAAAGGAGTGTCTATGATGGCGGGAGGCAGTTCACATCTAAGCAACAGCTCTGGGAGGGTATTCAGTCCTCATGCAAAACAATTGAAGCAGAAACCATACAAAACCTGACAAATTCAATGGATAAGAAAGTTCAGATGCTCCTTTCGAACAAGGGGTCCTATGTGTAAATGTAACATCACCTAGAAGAAAGTTTTGACTTGAAAACTGTTTGATTTCAGTTTGTAATAACCTGCTAATGCTTATAATTTCACAAATGACCATTTTTTTGTTCTTTATAAAAATAAAAAGGTTGAAAACTCTGCTGTGCATAATAATTTAGAACATGCATTTTGTGTTTATTTTTTTATTAAAATATACTGTCATCATAGTTTGTTCAAAAACCTTTCAATTGTACTCTAATAGTTGATGACTGGAAAATTACAATGACTGCAATTCATATATGTAATTTTTGAAAATATGAGAAAATATTATCCTAATATGTTTGGATGTTTGTGAGTTTGGATGTTTGTTCCTCAATCACGCTAAAACACCTGGACGGATTTGCATGAAATTTTCCACATAGTTTTCGCTTGGGATTGAAACATAGGCTATTTTTGGTGCCGCTAAACAACATGCTTTCTTGCCAGGAGAGTCACAAAAGCAGGACTACCAACCCCAGCTGTAGAATCACACACACTTCCTCACATTTCCAGCCACAAACTACCTGCACACTCTTTATTGTCGCCACAAGGGTAGCCCTAACCCCACTCAATGACATTTACATGTATTTGCTGACCTTACACAGTCACGTTATTGTAATATACCTCACCAGCCTACCAAAGCTGACGCTCCGAGACCGCCATGTTTGCTGAACATCAGTGTGACACTGCTTGGGCAGTGAGACGAACTACACTGCACTGAGGAGGCCGCATGTACACTTCCTACGTACACATCACTACAGCGCGCACACAGCCTGGGCCGCACGCCGGCATTCCACAGTCATCCCCAACCCTTGAATTTACCTTCACCCGCTTGCTTTCTCCGCGATCCTCCTGCTTTCCACATTCTCCACGCTCAGCGGTAAGTTCGCAGCACACATTCTTCTACGGACAGCTGCTCCATATATAAGATGCCTGCTCTTTGTCCTGTGTCCTCCGCCCCAGCCATACAACACAGCTGGGCGGCCAGCCAGCACATTACATTAGCTGCTATCTGCCGAGGGTCTTGTAGTGCCCTGTTCCTCAGTGGCTCCTCCAGCCACTACCACATACAACCTCACTGCATGTTCTGGTGTATAACATGACTTCCCACTGCCCCCAAAACTTTTCAGAAAACTTGAGGGGCGTCTTATACGCCGGATATACGGTGGGGCAAGGGGTAGAGGAGTATGATCGCAACCTTCCTGCCACCGCGGGCTTCCTGCAGCGACAGGAGTGGAGCGATGCTGTGGCCCGGCTCTCCACGACATCCTCCGGGAATGTAAAAGTACAGCCAACCGCTTTGTTGCGGAGTGGTCACCATAGCAACCGGCTCTCTGCTACACGCGGAGGCCCGATGCTAATGGCTGCAATCTCCCATAGACGGCAATCCACTTGGATTGCCGTCTATGGGCACTTGCAATCAAATGATTGCAGGTTCCCACCAACTATAAAAACACTCTGCTGCATCATCCCCAGCTGTTTCGTCACCTTATATGGTCAAGATTTTACTCCCGGATCATTTCTCAGGGGACCGTAAAAAATTTGAAACTTTCAGTGAGTCTTGTCGTCTGTACTTTCGTGTTAATCCACATGCAACTCAGGCCCCTTTTGACGCTGATGAGTGGTCTGATTTGGAAAAAAAATTTAAGTCCCTGATCTCTATTTATGCTGAGCCAGACCACATTGCGCTTGCGGAATCTCAACTCCTCACCATGCGGCAGGGAAAACACTCTGCAGAGGAGTATTGCGCAGAGTTCTGTAAGTACAGTGTAACTACAGGTTCGTGTGAGTCAGCGCTAAAGGCTCACTTTAAAAACGGTTTGTGTGATCGGGTTAAGGAGCTCTGGGTTGGTCACCCAGATCCCCCTACTCTTGAGCAGGCCATGAATTTGGCGGTCCGTATTGACCGTAGGATCCAGGAAAATTTAAAAGCTAGAGTAGGGCTTGTTTCCTCCAAGTTTTCTGTCTCTTCCTCTCTCTCCTGAAAAACTTACCTTTCCTCCCATCACTTCTGGTGAGAAATCCATGCAACTGGGAGAATAACCTGTGCCTGTACTGTGGTTCCTCTGGTCAAGTCATCTGAGACTGCTCGATCAGACCCTGCACTACTGCGAAAAAACTTCAGTGCCTGAGTGGTAATCAGAAGAACCAATTAGGCAACCAGGTATTTGGGGGGAATAAAATGATGATATCTGTGTCTCTGTCCTCTGGGGACAGATGTTTCTGGCCAGGCGTTAGTTGACTCTGGGTCTGCAACTAACTTTATTAAATATTCATTTATTTCATCTTTAGGCATTGGGTTTTTGCCACTTGACACTCCTCTGTCTGTTCCTGGAGCGGATTTTGCCCCACTGGCCAGGGGTAAGGTTCACTATAAGACCCCCTTAATCACATTGCAAGTGGGTTCTACACATTAGGAGGTCATAAGCCTTTTTGTTATGGAGCATCTGTCTGCTGATGTTATTTAAGAATTAAGTTTTGTTTTGCCCTGTGATTGACAGCCTGCCTTCCTATCAGGTTCAGGGACGGGTTCTTCCTCCTTATTTATTGTTGGTTTGCATTCACATTGTTGCTTGCTATTGCTTTGTGTGTGCTGGCTTTTTCTCTTGCTCTTTATTCGTGTATTCTGACTCTTGACCTCCGGCTTTCTCTATTGCCTACTCTTTGGGATATCAATTTTGACACTGCATTGCTCGACTGTTACCGAACCCTGGCTAGCTGACCTCCCTTTGTTGTTTGTCTTGTCTGCAATTTGTGTTTCACGTACATAGGAAGGGATCGTCTCCTAGTTGCTGCCTATTACATAGGATAGGACTAGCAGGAAGGGACAGTGGGGGCTTCAGCTTAGGACTCACTGTCTCTTGTGCCCCTTCCCAGGGTTTCCAGAAGCTACTGGGGAATTGCTGCTCCTATTGCAATTCCCTTACATAATGACTGCAGAGTGTTGATGAGCCAGGATATCTGGTTCTTGTTTGGATGTAAAGGTTTGCGAAGGTGTACGGCACCAATGTAACAATTCCTTTCACAAAGAATGCTCTGCCGTCTGGGTTGGAGTATTGTTGAGTGCATTCAAAGGGGGTCCTGGAACTGAAAAGGATGGATACTCCCTTTGAGGACGAGTGTGGATGGGTGCTGTGGAAACTGTTGGAGAAGTCCCTAATGGGGATTTTAGTTCCTTTGAATTGGGTTTCCTGTAAAAAGTCAACATCCGTCTTCATCTTGTGCAGAAGAAGGAAAATATGGTGCCTTTTGTTCAGTGAATTGAAGCCTTTGACATTGAATGTCATGCAGGTGAGCAAGGTTGGAGTAGTCGAGAGGTCGCTGCAATGGTTCTTTGTGGATGTGGCCATCCTGAAAGGTGGAGTGAATCCGAAGAGAAAAGAAAAGGAATAGAGAGAAAGAGAGAGGGGAAGGGGGAGAAAGTAGGGCTGGACGGGTAAGGGGAAAGGGGTACGGGAGTAAGATCTCTTTAAATCACAATAAGTGGATCCATATTCCGTTAGGCGCTGTCATCTGCTGGCACTGTAATTCAGCTAGGAGTAAGAAGGTCAAACCAAAAGTTTGTTTAAAGAATTACCATGTAAACAATCAGTTTGCAAACAGCTAATTTTGTAACCATGCAGAAAGTGAAGAGCTAAACTAGATGAAGTCATTTATCTTATAGCTATGTCGGACTATGAATAACAAGCACCTGTACACTCTACTTTGTTAAGAAAGGTAGAGGAGCCACCCTGGTGGATGCGTAGGGGCTCTGCACTCCCCTCTCCAGGTCAGTCGACTGTCTGAGCTCGAGGAGCCCCCGCCAGCACAGTTAGATGAGAACCGCAGGTCTATGATGGAGCTGCCTCGGGGAAGGTGAGGAGCCCCCCCGATCGATGTGTAGGAGCTCGGCACTCCCCTCCCCAAGGCCTTCAGAGGGAACCAAGCCTGAGTCTCTGGATGGAGGAAGAGAACAGTCTCCAGGGAGAGAGCAGTTCAGCAAGGGGCGGGGTAAGGTGTTAAGACCAGTAGAAGATCACGAGAGTGTCAGTTTATATATGCTGTTCCTCCAATGTATACGGTGGGCCTGTCACTGAGATGCCAAGGTAGAGCTGTGTCACCGGTCCAGGGAGACTCCGCAAGGATAAATGGGTCTGATCACAATGAGGATGTCTGAAAGCGCTGCCTCTCTCTGTGACTTTTAGCCCTGGTAGAGAGCTTGGTATGAATCCGCAGGCGTGAAGAGATAGGCCAGATAGGATCGCTATCAGGTAGTGGGAGGGGCCTTGGTACATGCCTGGTGGTTTCTCACCTCTGTTTTCCCGTCTCCTCTGCGGCAGCTTTGGCAGAGACCGGTGTGATGGATGTGGTCTGCGGAAGCAGCTCCCGTGTGAGCAATATCCCCTCAGGTCAGTGGCAATCTCAGGCGCCGTCATGGCAGGCGGTGATAGTTCTGGGCAAGATGGCGAATGGAGGCGGCAGAGCGTGGTAGGCCACAGCTCTTTAGTGACGGGTCTAGGGCTCTGAGTAGCCGATATCAGCCTCAAAAGTCGTTACTGGGGTTTGGGAGTTATCCCTGAGGCAGGGTCTTTAGCTTTGGTGGCTGTAGACGAACAGATGGAGGAAGATTAGGGTTGAGCGATCAGGATTGGAAAAGATTGGATTCCGATCGGCGATCGAGTAAATTTCACGATCGGAATTCCGATCCCAATCTTTTTAGGCGGGATTGAGGTCAGAGATTATTTCCCACAATGCTATGCTACTGGCCAAGCATTGTGGGAAAAGCTAACAATGTTAGGTAGGTCCCATAGGAATGAATGTATGAGGCCCACAATGGACGGAACGCAAGAGCAACTTCTAGCGCTGTGCAGTTCAAGTGCACGGGCCCCAACCTTAAGGAAGATTGATCTGTGGTGGCAGCAGAGCTCTTAGACTCGCATCTGATCACCTCGCGGGTAGGCCACGTCCCCTGCTCAGGTGGGAGAATCTGTCCACAGGACAACTGTAAGTCGTGCACTCCACAAACCCAGCCTTTATGGAAGAGTGGCAAGAAACTAATGTTGATAGAAGGACATAACAAGTGCCGTTTGCCACAAGCCATATAGGCAGTGGTGTAACTAGGAATGGCGGGGCCCCGTGGCGAACTTTTGACATGGCCCCCCCCTCGACCGACACCGAAGACCTCGACCAACCCCCTCCTACGCATTTACGCGCGTTCTATTATTCCCCATAGTGGCCCCTTAACACAGTATTATCCCCCATAGTGGCCTCTAACACAGTATTATCCCCCATAGGGGCCCCTGCACACAGTAGTATGCCCCATAGTGGCCCCTTAACATAGTATTATCCCCCATAGGGGCTCCTGCACACAGTATTATCCCCCATAGGGGCCCCTGCACACAGTATTATCCCCCATAGGTGCCCCTGCACACAGTATTATCCCCATAGGGGCCCCTGCACACAGTATTATGCCCCATAGTGGACACCCATAAACAATCATTATACTCTGGGGTATAGCATTCGGCAAATCAACTCTGGTTCTGCAGCAGGCTCGTCCTTGCTAGCCGGGAGAGCTGGCAGCTTGCTGTTATGAGGGAGCTTACTTTTTCTCATAGGAATGCATTGACCAGCGTTGATTGGCCAGTGTACAGCATTCGGCCATTCAACGCTGGTTCTGCCGTAGGCTCATTTGTGAAGCAGCGGAGTCTAAGATCGGACCACAGCAGTCTCCATTGTGGTCCGATTTTAGACTCCACCTCCTCACAGACGAGCCTCTGGCAGAACCAGCGTTGATTGGCTGAATGCAGTACACTGGCCAATCAACGCTGGTCAATGCATTCCTATGAGAAAAAGTAAGCTCCCTCATAACAGCAAGCTGCTAGCTCTCCCGACTAGCAAGGATGAGCCTGCTGCAGAACCAGCGTTGATTTGCCAATCACTGCTGGTTCTGCAGGATGAGTAAGGGCTGGTTCACATTAGCGCTTGCCTCCAGTACGGAAGGAGTCCGCAGGAGGACCCCCTCGAATGGAATATCAACGCAACTGCAAGCACTGTGCAGTTAAAGCGCACGGACCCCATAGACTATAATGGGGTCCATGCGCTTTAACTGCATAGCACTCCTCCTAAACACTCTCCTCCTGCTACTCGTGGACTTGGTGACCCTTCTTAGTCAAAAAGTGGTTTCCCCTGAAATGAGCATTTTTCCCATAGACTATAATGGGACTCGATATTCGATCGAGTAGTCGAATATTGAGGCTCTACTCAAAACGAATATCGAATATTTCACTACTTTCTCATCTCTACTCCCGACATGTTATTACCTTTAGCTGCCGTGTCTCAGAATCGCTGATCTGCAGGGTCCTGGCAGTGGGCCCCTAAAAACAACTCCACTGGTGGGCCCTAGACACCCCAGTCAATGGCGTAACTAGGAATGGTGGGACCCCGTGGTTAACTTCTGACATTGGCCCCCCCCACCCGTCGTCAAAGACCTCGACCAACTAATGCCTACACCCCCCCCCCCCCGCATTTCTGCACACACTATAATGTCCCATAGTGGCCCCCTGCACACAGTATTATGCCCTATATTGGTCCTTGCACACAGTATTATACCCCATAGTGTCCCCTGCACACAGTATTATGCCCTATAATGGTCCCTACACACAGTATTATGCCCTATAGTGGTCCCTGCACACAGTATTATACCCCACAGTGGACCCTGCACACAGTATTATGTGCCATAGTAGCCCCTGCACACAGTATTATTCACCATAATGTACACCCATGAACAAATATTATACTCTGGGGTCTTTTCGGACCCCAGAGTATAATAATCGGAGACCGAGGGGGGATAAAAACATAAAAAACTACTGTTACTTACCTATCTCCTGGCTCCGCTACATTCTCCACCGCTGTCAGCCATCTTCCGGGACATCATGTGACCAGGGGGCCTGCGTCGCGACGCATATGGACGCAGGTCCTTGGTCATGTGACATCACACAAGTAGGCCCGAAGCATGCCCAAATCGCGGAGAAGTAACAATGTTTTTTATGTTCCCTTACCTCTCCCGGGCCTCCGATCGTTATACTCAGGAGTCCAAGACGACCATAGTGCTTGTGGGGCCCGTGGCGTCACTTACCGATCCCGGCCACTGCCAGGAACGGTAAGTAAGTAGGGCCCGTTACCGGCTGGAGTAATGGCTCACTGATGCTGATTGGTGTTTCCACAAATCTGGCCTCTATTGGCAGCTTGAGATCTGTCCAATGAGAGGTGCAGGAGGGTGGGGCAGAGCGATATATAAGGCAGGAGGAGCCGGAATGTGTAATGTTTTTTGTAGCTTTACAGTAACTGACGATCCACTAACAATGTTTGGACGAGGCAAGCAAGGAGGCAAAACTCGTGCTCAGGTCAAGACCCGCTCATCCCGGGCAGGACTTCAATTCCCCGTCAGGCTTCTCCGCAAAGGCAACTACACCAACAGGGTTGGCGCCTGCACTCCCGTCTATTTGGCGGCTGTGCTGGAGTATCTGACCGCTGAGATCCTGGAATTGGCTGGCAATGCCGCCCCTGACAATAAGAAGACCTGCATCATCCCACGTCACCTGCAGCTGGCCGTGCGCAATGACGAGGAGCTGAACAAATTGCTCGGTGGTGTGACCATCGCCCAGGGAGGCGTCCTGCCAAACATTCCGGCTGTGCTGCTGCCCAAGAAAAACGAGAGCAGGAAGCCCAGCAAGAGCAAGTGAGTGCCGCTCATCCCCCTCCCACCCCATCCGTCTATACCAGCAAAGGCTCTTCTAAGAGACACCCACCTTGTCTACAGCAGAGCTGCCTCATGTCTACAATCTGAATTCTGGAGCGAACTCCTAGCCCCACCAGCGGTTCTTACATAATAGTAACACCATGCGATGACTGCCAGGCCTGAGGAGGTATCTTTCTGTAGGGAGATGGGGTGCGGACGCAGATTCTTGTGTTAGGTAAGGCTATTAATAATTTCTATTTTCATCCTAATACTCTGTCCGCCAGGGCACAGCTGCCGCGGTAGGCTTAGGAGGAGTTCCGATTAAACCAGCACTGAAGGGCTGATATAACGCTGAGGTGAGCGCCGGCTTCTCCAGGTAAAGCTTTGTATATCTCCCTTCACACGGTTGCTGGTTTTGAAATTCCCACTCAACAGCAGATTTTTATTCTGTGACCGTTAAAACCTGTGCGAGAGCCGGCAGCGTCACGTGCAGGGGGGAAAGAGCGCGACTTTCAAAAACTCCCCAGCTCCTCCCCCCTCCCCCATTGCCCTGTCAGTTACCATCCTCCGCTCCTCATAAGGGAGATTGAGTTGAAGAGGATTTAGCAGCCAACCGGGAAGGCGCTCCAATTATTGTAGACGGCGCTGCCAATAGAAATGTGCGCACTAAATAGAGAGGAGGAACGGAAAACGGGTTTCGCTACTTAGTGAAGCGGAAATATCTCTTCGTGAGCGAAGGTTTTCTCTTTTCCCCTTCAGTTATTAGAACCCAGTGCCTCCCTCCACTTCCGAGAGGAGGCAAACACAACAATGGCTTCCTAATCATCAGGCTTCAGCTCGTCTGAGGGAGGATTTGGTGGCTCTGAGAAGAGCCTTTGTGCTGTATGAAGGTGCCCGGGGCAGATTTAAGCACGCTCCCCACGAGTCCTGCAGGCCAGCTGGATGTCTTTGGGCATGATGGTGACCCTCTTGGCGTGGATAGCGCACAGGTTGGTGTCCTCAAAGAGCCCGATCAGGTAAGCCTCGCTAGCCTCCTGCAGGGCCATGACGGCGGAGCTCTGGAAGCAGAGATCTGTCTTGAATTCCTGGACAATCTCTCGCATCAGGCGCTGGAAGGGAAGCTTACGGATCAGCAGCTTGGTGGACTTCTGGTAGCGGCGGATTTCACGCAGAGCAACTGTACCGGGGCGATAGCGGTGAGGCTTCTTCACTCCAATGGTGGCCTTAGTGGTCAGCTGCTTCGAGGAGCTTTCCCTCCGATGGATTTACGGGTGGTCTGCTTGGTTCTGGCCAACGCTTCTGTATAGACGTTACACAGTAGTGATAAGAACTAAGGAGCGGAAAGAGTGACAGATTTATAAACCCGTGCTCGTCCTCATTGGCTCATGGAAAGTCCTCCCCCTCCAACCCATTGGTTTATTTCTACCCGCTTGAATATGCCCCTCCTCCTGTGCACGGTGCTGTACAGCACCCACCGGCATTAGGCTACACAAGCGGCAATCTGCGACATTACTCCCCCTAGAAACCTTATATCCTGACCTTTTAGTCTCTCAGCCGCTAGTCCAGTCCTCTCTCGTCTGCTGGGATTTCACCCCACTATGACCGGATGGCTCATGTGTTAATCCGGATCTGTCCATTAACATGGCACCCTCTGGTGTCAGTGATCAGACAGCTCTGCCAGGCCTGGAGAAGGTGGTGGGAGAAGTCCAGGGCCTACATTACATTCCATAGTACAAGCAGGAGAATCCAGCCACTGTCCTCTCTGCATACCCCACATTGTAACAAGCTTCCCTCACCTCTCCTGGGCTCCCTCCCTCCCAGAGTATAATGGAGATTTGTGTCTGGCAAATCTGGCTCTTTACCTGAAATTTAAAGGGACAGTTCTACATATCAGATATGGAAGATACTGCAGGCATAGTTACCCCACTGCTGTGAACGCATCTTGCTGGGAGTCAAACCATCGCCAATCTGATAATGATAACCACATACCCTAAACCCAGCTCAGGGGTCAGCAGCCCACCAGGAATATTGTCTCAGCACGGGGCTCTCTCTAATGTCTAACCCTCTGCTGCTCCAGGTAATCCCCCTCCCATGGACCATGTAAACCTAGTCAGAGGGGAGGAGGCAGTAAAGTAAGGGGGAAATCATGAGGCATGGTATCCTAGTGTCCAGGCCGGAAGCGAATCTAGTTAGATTGTGTGTGTGTGTGATTGGGTCCCAAAGGTCCTTCTTCCGAATAAAACACCCCACTGTTTCAAGTGATGCAACATGGGTAAGGGCCCCAACACAGACTTTGCATTAGGGCCCTGGAGCTTTAAGTTACAACTCTGGACACAAGTCTTCCTCCTTCTGTATCTGCCATAATAAATGTCTGCTAGAAGTCACGAAATAGATAGAAGCCGCCTTTAAAGAGGACCTTTCATCAGATTGGGCACAGGCAGTTCTATATACTGCTGGAACGCTGACAGTGCGCTGAATTCAGCACACTGTCGGCTTTCCTGATCTGTGCCTCGGGTAAAGCGCTATCGGTCCCCTTACCCAGCGCCGCACCTCCCATGAGGCGACCTGAAGCGACCGCTTCAGGCGGCGCTTGCCAGGGCCTCGGGAGGGTGGCATTTTTGCTGACCTAAGCCAGTCCAGGACAAGCTGTCCTGGACTGGCTTAGCGTCACCATTGTCTGTGGCCCGACATGGGAAGCGAGCGGTGTATTGGGGCGGCCGTGCTGGACGCTGCGCTGCTCCAGCGACCGCCCCTCACACTCAGGCAGAGAGCAGGTCCTCTCCCTTTGTGCTCGACCCCACCCCCTCAGCTCCGCCCCTCCTCGGGGGGGGGGGGGGCGGGCGCAGCTTTCTGACGCCGCTTCAGGCGGCAGAAAGCCCAGGTTCACCCCTGCCGGTACCGTAACGCTTTATAGTCAGAAGGGCGTTTCTGACAGTTAGCCAGGGATGCCCTTCTGCCCAGCAGCGCCTATCGCGCTGTGCTGTGGAGCGGGGAGGAACGCTCCCTCCCCTCCTGATAATACTCGTCTATGGACGAGCACTGTGAGCAGAGGGAGGGGGCGTTCCTCCACGCTCACACTGTACAGTGCAATAGGCGCTGCTGGGCAGAAGGACGTTCCTGACAGACTGTCAGAAACGCCCTTCTGACTAAAGCGCTATGGTACCGGAACTGATAGCTCTTTAGCCGGGGCACAGATCGGGAAAGCCGACAGTGCACTGAATTCAGCGCACTGTCAGCTTTCCAGCAGTATATAGAACTGCCTGTGCCCAATCTGATGAAAGGTCCTCTTTAAACACACATGGAGGAATCACTGGGACACGTGTGACTGACCGAGCCCTGATCCCATGTGCTGGGGAATGCACATTTACAGTGCCAGCCTTATGCCCGAGGGCTGCTCAGAATCGCAGAATCGGTTGTGCCCCTATCCTGCCCTAATAACGTTGTGTGTATGTGTGTGCGGTACCGCTGGCTATGTGGCCATGAGCCAGTCAGTGCGGCCACTAAGTGGAGCAATAACACCACCGTGTGGCCACTGAGATGTACTGCACGCATCTCATCTGAGTCTGCCCAACACTGAAATAAGCCTAATAAGACTAGAAGAACCACACACTTGATCCAAATGCTGAACAAGAGGGGCAAAAAGATTTGACTTCCAACTGCGATCCTAATGCGGAACAACGGCATTGGCATGGCTAGCGCTAGAACCGCGATGTAATGCCCTGGTCTTCCCAGAGAATTATCAGTCCAGAGCGCAATAACCTCTGTACAGATACCACACACGGCAACGACGCGTTTCTTGAGACATAACGAGGCGATTAAAACCTGTAAACCGAAAGAGAGAAATGGAGGGAAATTCAAACCTGGAGGAAAAAACAATCAGCTTCACTGGGCGGGGCTTATGATGCCAGCAAAGGTCACATGACTTCTTGGTCCAATAAAACAGAGCACAGACAGCAGCGTGTTTTTGCATAGCCCGCCTATAAATAGGGCTGTGCGGGCGGGAGCAGAGATATTACATTCTCTCTTTAGTGTGGAAGAGCTTGTTGTGTTATCATGCCTTATCCCGCCAAGTCTGTCCCAGCGCCCAAGAAAGGCTCCAAGAAAGCCGTGACCAAATCTCAGAAGAGAGACGGGAGGGGAAGCTTCCCGTCTGGCTCACTCCAACAAGCACTCCACCATCACCACCCGGGAGATCCAGACCGCCGTGCGTCTGCTGCTGCCCGGAGAGTTGGACAAGCACGCTGTGTCCGAGGGCACCAAGACCGTCACCAAGTACACCAGCGCCAAGTAATCCGCTCTGTCACCTGCTCTGTACAATCAGAGATAAATGTTTAGTATGCTCTCTGATTGGCAGGAGAAGGGATAATAGGGACAGAAGAGTCCCTGATAACCCCCCTCCTGGTGTCACATACAGGTTATGCAGAGATAATGATGATCATTCATTATCACTGTGCACACTGCTGGGCTGCTCCCCCTCCTTTTCTGCTACAATTTAACTAATGCTTCCGAGACAGGGGGGGGGGGGACAATTTAGAGCCCTATATCTCTGGGCTACATGAAGATATCTCGATGCTGTAAAATGCATTTTAAAGATGAGAATCTCATCTTTAAAATGATATCTAGCATTTGATGATAGAACTTATAGTTTTGGAGCGAATCACTGTTGAAATGCAGTCAGGAATTGATATCTGCAGTTGAAACTCAATGCCAAATAGTGTATTCAACAGTGAATCGGTCCAAAACTATAACTTAAATGAATCTTAAACCATCCAGATATCAGCATGCAGTCATGAGATATCGGCATTAGTAGGGAGGACGTGGTAGCTACATCCTCCGCTACTGAAGTGCCACCTTGGAAGCACGTATAGCTACGTGCTCGGCAGCGAAAGGGTTAAAGTGGTGGGAAATATTTCTTATCTGAATAGACTCATTTCTCTTCTTTTATAGCAATCCTAAAGTTGTTTTTTAAAGGGATTCTCTGAGACCCAGGCATAATGGATATGGACACCCGGACCCCGCTCGGATAAAAGCAGTGCTGCTCCTATTCAAGTAAACGGGAGCACCACTGTAGTACCCTGCACCACCACCAGGGTGTACAGAGCCAGACGCTGTATATAGAGAATGATAAAGGGGCCCCCCAGAGCCTTTAGCCTGGGGGACACATGGTGTCATGGCCCATAAAGGAGTTTGTTCATTTTTAATGATTAATTTCGAGGTATGTAATATGTTTTTTGGGATAGTTTCTGCGCCTTTTCTCTCCCTTTTTTCTCCTCAGGTAACATCATGGTACTTACCAAGGGCGACCCCTCTGGACTCCATTGCCAATGGTTCCAACCGTCTTCTAGGAGGTTCTGTCACTGGGCAATTTCCAGGAGAAGAATCAGCTGATTGGTGCTTGACAGCTGTAATAGCAGGAAATTTGAATATAAAAGAGGGAGATTTTGCCGGGGTCAAGCAGTCGCCGGTGAAAGAAGCTATAAAACCTTTGAGCGATAGACCTACCAGACCATGGAGGAGCTGAGAAGGGGCAGAGAAGAAAGGCTGCAGTGCTGCCTGGACGAACAAGCCACAAGAAGAGGAGCGGAGGAGCCGAAGCCAGTGGCAGCTCTTCTGGCTGAAGCGCTGCCTGAAGACAGAGAGAGAGGCGGCTGGAAGAGGCGGGCGGCGGCACGTCGGCAGATTGAGGACATGCTGCCCAGCGTAGCGCCAGTACCGACGTCCAGGGAAGCGGTGCCAGTGTCCACCGGAACTTCGCTGGCGCCGCTGACATGGAGGGCGACGCCGGCATCAGCTGATGTGCCGGCACCCACACACAGGGAGAGGGTGCTGGTGTACACCGGATCCGGGTCGGCGCAGCTGCCAAGCAGGGCAGCGCCGACATCATCTGCCGCAGTTGGACTAGAGGGGGCTGCATATGGACTACGTCAGGAGGGAAGAGGACGGAGATCAGCGGCGCCTGCTTCTGTGGATCGAGAAGTGGCGCATGAAGACCAGGAACAGCAGGACAGCTGGAGAGGGGAGAAGAGGAACCGTAGAAGCAGGGTCATCTACTCTCCTTCAGTCCCCCCCGCCAGGAGGAGAAGCAGTTCCAGCAGCCATCCAGGCCAACCCAGAAGAGAGCAGCAGCAGAGGGAACAGAGGCCATACACGTCAAGGGACATGTCATCTGATGAAGCTGATCGCAGGGGTGAGATAAAATCTATCCCTTCTTCCCTTTCAATTGTACCTAGCGTAACGGACAATGCTAGCTTAGGTTTAATGTCTGAGTTTATGAAAGCTGTGATTAGTTTCGTTAAACCTGTTGAAAGTTCTCCCGCTAATGTGTGGAGTAGTGGTAGAAGTCTTCCAGTTAGTTCGGTTAATTCTGACATTGAGATGCCTGTATTAGAGAAAGGAATTGGTGTTCCAGAAATAGTTACTAAGGAGATGATGTCTTCTACGGTATTGCCATTAGGTTTTCATTTACAGTTAGCAGTTAAAGAGCGTATATGGCGTAATGAATTTGTTATCCTTATTGCCGTCCGCTAAAGAGCATCTGGTAAAAGAGTCTAAGGCGGATAGGAGTGAGGATGGCAAAAGGAAGGGCCCGTCGCGGTCCTTTAATAACTGGTTGCAGGCTTTTTGTGTATTTGCATCAGTGTATGGGGAAAAATTCCCGTCTTCTTGTTGCGGATTGTTCCAGCATGTGGATATCGTATTGGAAGCTTACCGTCAATTTGGTGGGATGGCATGGTTCCAATATGATGAGATGTTTTGGCAAAAAATGGCAGTATACCCCTCTTTGAAATGGGGGTCTAAAGACATTGGTGTTTGGTTACATTTAATGTTACCGCAAAAAGCTGTTCCTGTAAGACATGCTACTGTTGTTAGTAATACCAATGCGAGCGGTAATGTTTTTAACCAAGGAGTGTGTTTTGCATACAACGAGGCTCAGTGCAAATAGCTGGCAAATTGCAGATATAAACACGAATGCTCTTTTAGGTTGATTCATCATTTATCGTACCCGGCTAAGGGATCGCTAAATGATGAGGTGGATAAATCAAAAACTTCGGTGAAATATTCTTCATTTGAGCAAGTGATAATATTGTTGCAAAAGTTTGGTCAGAATGCCCTAATGATGAAAGCGGATGTGAAATCAGCTTTCAGATTATTATTAAAAAAAAAAAGTTCTAACCAAATATGTAAAAGAGGGCGGAGCCATTTCTGTGATGCCATAAAAACTGCCCCAACCTCAGAGTGTGAATAAACCTGTGTCGTGTCCAAGGTGTTGGTATTATGATGTATTGGAGAAGACCTATCCACCGTTATCATAGGCGGGAATCTAATGGACAATCATTAGACCCCCTTAACCCAAAGATAGGGGGGTCACACTGTAACCCTCTGTAACCCCTATATAGAATTCCTCCTCTTTCTAAAGCTTAGAGACTCCATCCTGCTGACATCCCAGAACACACCAGGAGCTGAAAATGAGGTTGAACTTCCCCAGAAGGATGTGAGAAACCTGCTGGACACAAACCCCACCCCAGGAAGGACACCCATAAGGGCTCCACAACCTGAAAGAACTCAGAGAGTTCAGACACCCTGAGATCATCATAATATAAGGGACATCTTTGAAGAGGTTGTCCAGAATATTTTATTATTGCAGCCGGGCAAGATGAAAAATTACCTGTCGCTGGATTTCCAATGTTCCAGGCCGATGTCCAGTCCCTGTGGCGTTTCTGGCAGAAGACTCCGCCATATGTGACTGCAGAGACCGCATCCAGCTGCCTCAGAAAAGGAGCCAGGACATTATCTGTGACATCCCGTGTCCTTTCCTTAGGCTGCTGAGTGGCCTCAGTGGTCACGTGTGGTGGGGGAATAGTCCCGGGGTGCTGTGGAGACTAGATAGCAGCCTGGGACACTGGAGCACTAGGGATAGGAGAGCATGTTTTTTTCTTTTTTATCTTCCCTTTTAAGCCCCAGTCTACACCAAGCACTTATGACTTACCATAAGATAAAGATACACAGATAAATAAGAGTCAGAGGTATATACAGACAGATAAGACAAATATAGACAGTGATCACATCGACAGTGTGGAAGGTTAGTATTAGTACAGGTAGGTACACCGAGCGAACTACAGATGGAGACTGTGATGCTACATAGAAGGCTCAGATTGCGTCTTCTCTGGGGTTTATTTTGAAGTCTAGATATCAAAATCAGCAAAAACCTAAAACAGCAAAACAAACCCTGTGGCAGTGAACACTGCCTAACAGGGCACATACAGGACTACAGCAGACACAGGACACAGTCCCATCAGGTATTATTCACAGGCAGAGTGCAATATCCCAGTGGCATACACTTCCTATCCACAGACACCCCCACCATCATCATGGGTGATTTCAACATCCCCACTAACACAAACCACTCCCCGCTTCCAATATCCTGTCTCTCATGGCCTCCTTTGTTCTCTCTCAATGATCCTCCTCTTCCACCCACACAAAGGGGCACACGCTGGCCCTCATAGTCACTCGCCTGTGCAACTCTCCATCCACGTTCTCTGATCACAACCTGCTGACATTCTCTACCTTCTTCTCTGTAACAGATCCCCAATCCCTAAATCAACACACCCATGCAGAAACCTTAACCACCTTGACATCCACACATGCCCAGACTCTTTCCTACCACTCGCTGACATATCCTCACTCCAGAACGCAGATGCCGCTGCTACCTTCTATAATACAGTCCTTCATTAATTCAGTCCTTGACTCTGTGGCCCCCTTCAGAAACACCAGAGCCCAACCGTTCAATAGGCAAACCTGGAACACCGACCTGACTAAAAAACGTAGACATTCTTCACGGGTTGCAGAAGACCTCTGGAATAAACGCCACTCCCAGGAGGACTTCCTCAAGTATAAAGAGTCAGTACTCACATTCAAGAATGCACTCACCTCTGCAAAGCAGATCTACTTCACCACACTCATATCTGCCCTTCCCCGCAACCCCAAGTAGCTATTCACTACCTTCAACTCCCTTCTCGGTCCACCTATGCCCTCTCTGGCATCACTTATTTCAGACACAGTCTCACCCTACACCCCCGGCAACCACTCTACCCAACTGCTTGGTGCTCCTCATCTTTAACCTGTTTCTGCACTGTTACTGATGAAATGCTCTCCACCCTAATCTCCAAATCCCACCTCACCTCCTGCGTGCTTGACTCGATCCGGTCATATCTAATCCCCAAACTCAAACCATCTCTTCAATCTATCCCTAGCCAATGGATCCATTCCTTCCGCCTTCAAACATGCCACAGTCAAATCTATACTTAAGAAACAGTCCCTCGTCCCATCCTTTCCAGCCAACTATTGCCCCATCTCACTGCTCCTGTATGCCTCAAAACTGCATAAGCAACACGTCCATTCCGAAGTATCCTATCTCTCGTCCAACTTACTCTTAGACAGACTACAGTCAGGATTCAGACCCCGTCACTCCACAGAAACTGCGGAGACCCCGAAACGCGTCGTCTTTTAAAAATAAATTGAAACTTCTCTATATCATCGTGTATCGATATTTGTTTTCACCGAAGGAGCATGTGGCCAGTTTAAACTTCGAAGAATTGCTTTCCCAATACAACTTTTGCTGTGGAATTAATATAATAGTGTATAACACCATGGAATGCAGTGACCTCTAGTGGTCAGGTAATGTACAGATATTTCCATCTACTCTCTGTGGTGACCTCTAGTGGCCAGTGTTCAGCACTCAGGAGGTCTCAGTGGGCTGGATCAGGTCTCCCTACTGCTGTTTATAGTGCAGGAGGCCGGGTCATGATCTCATCTGTTCTTTATAGTCTCTGTGACTTCTCTGAGCCAAAACTTTTTGTAATTAATTATTTGTAAATAATAAAGAAATCTATAAGCTCTAAACCAGGGGTCTCAAACTTGCGGCCCGCGGGCCAACTGCGGCCCTTGGGACGAAAGTTTGCGGCCCCCGCGCAGCTCCCTGAATGTCCCGCTCTAGTCATTTTTCGGCCGGCACACTAAGACACTCCTTCAATAGTCAGGTGACGTCTGACGTCACACACATGTCCTTGAGTCTTAAACTTCAGCAGTACTAGCTTTCCACTGATCACCCATCGCTTTTATTGCTGTTATAACAGATGGGTGATCAGTGGAAAGCTAGTACTGCTGAAGTTTAAGACTCAAGGACATGTGTGTGACGTCAGACGTCACCTGACTATTGGAGGGGTGTCTTAGTGTGCCGGCCGAAAGATGAAGAGATGTAGTACTGAGAGGAATGTGAGATGGAGTGTGTGTGTGTGTGTGTGTGTCAATAACCTAGGGGCAGAGATGGAGGGGGGACATGAACCTGGGGTCACAGATGGAAGGGGGAGCATGAAAATGGGGGCAGATGAAGGAGGTATCTGAAATTGGGGCAGATGGAGAAGAATATGAAACTGGGGGCAGATGGATGGGGCACATGAAACTGGGGCAGATGGAGGGACGACATAAAACGGGACAGATGGAGGGGGGACATAAAATGGGGCTAATGAAGGGGGATATCAAACTGGGGGAGAAATGGTGGGGGGAAACTGAGGGGAGATGAAGGGCGCACTTAAACTGGGGACAACTGGAGGGGGCATTAAACCGTGGGAGTACCTGGAGGGGGACCCGTCTGCCTCTAGTTGTCCCCAGTTTATTGCCACTGTCCACCTACCCCTACAGTTTAATGTCTGCTTCTAGCCTCCCGAGTTTAATGTCCCCCTCTAGTTGACCCCAGTTTAATGTCCCACTTCAGCTGCCATTAATTTATTGCCCCCCTCCAACTACCCCCACTGTTTTATGTCCCCCTCCAGCTGCCCCAGTTTCATGTCGCCTCTAGTTTCCCCCAGTTTAAACTGGGGCACCAGGAGAGGGACCTAATACTGTGGGGCAGTTGGAAGGGAGCATTATAATGTGGGGACATATAATGTATGGGTGACTGTAGGAGGATTATACTGTGTGGGGGCATATGAAAAATTAATAAGAATGGGTGGAATCATCATAAAATTGGGCGGAGCTAAATTTGCTGCGGCGAGCATAGCTTGTGGAAAACTTGATGCGGCCCAGCCTCACCCAGACTCTACCTCCAGCGGCCCCCGTGTAAATTGAGTTTGAGACCCCTGCTCTAAACTATGAAGAAAAAACATTTATGTACACCCATTCAAAATGTCTGCCAAGTAGGCGGTCCATGTCAGAAGACAATAGAGCTCAGCATCAGAAGCATGGACATCTTCTCTCCACATGCCCTGATACACAGGCTGCCCCTCGCTGTTTACTGGCTGGTTATGGCAGCACAGATCACTGATTGCAGGGATCACTTATAGGGATGAGTCATTTCTGTCAGATTAGTTGTTTGGAGGAGGATTTGGATTAGTGATAATGATCAGTGAACCCGAACCCGTTCCATGCGGAACTTTGTAGGTTTGAGTACCTGAACCAGAACCCAAACTTTAGCAGAAAGTTCAGGTTCGGCTCATCCCTAAAGCTGACAGTTGAGCAGCCAATCGACAAGATTTAAGCCCACAGACATGCCCAGTATGGCAGAGGGGGCGGCTACCCTGGGCCCACTGATTCTGTTGGGGCCATACAGGGCTGCCATTAATACATGCAGCAGCTAATGGTAAATTTCAAAAATTAAAATGGTCAGAGTTTTGGGGTGCAGTAGTTGCTGGGGAAGGGGAGGGGGTGTTTTGGTTGTCTGTCTGCCCCTTCCCTAAATCATATCTGGTGATACAGAGGGAGAAGATTTTTGTGAGGTTTAGACTGAATTGTCATCCTTCATAGCGCTCTGTTAAAATCTTAATACAAGCCAGGGTATACAAGCCAGGCGCTTTTTATTTTTGATTTTCACTTTGAGCACTAGAGATACGTACCCATAATAAAAAAGAGAGACGTTTTTTAACAGTTCGCCATTTAATCTTTTTGATTGGGGCTCATATAACAAAGACAGGGAAAATAGGCAAAAACAAAAAAATGTGAAAGAGAAATGTCCCCCTCCTCCTAACATATCACCAAAAAAAGGCAAAAAAAACATTTTGAATACGCTAAAGCAAAAACATGTTCTGGCCCTCAAAACCTTATGTATGAAAAAACACAAACATGTCCTAAACCGGGGAAAATGAGCGGAGCCTGAAATGGTAAGGAGTGAGGGGTCTTTCCTCTACATCGGGTGGTCTTGTCCTGTACTCTGCACCTCTTGGCACAATAAGTTTCGTCCTTCACCAATCTCCCGATTATTAGTGATTACAATAGTTAAACATTTTTGCAGAGTTTTAATGTTTTTTCTATCTTTATGTCCTTTAAAGGGATTCTATCATTGAAATGACATTTTTTATCACTAATACGTAGGAATAGCCTTAAGAAAGGCTATTCTTCTCCTACCTTTAGATGACTCCTCCGCGCCACCCTTCGGTAGAAATCTGGGTTTTCTTCGATACGCAAATGAGTTCTCTCGCAGCACTGAGGGCGGTCCCCAATACTGCAAGAGAAATCTCCAGCGCCGCCTCCATCTTCGTCTGGAACAGCCTCTCTCCACATATTCTTCCGGCGCTGGTTTCAAACTTTTACACATGTGCAGTTGGATCTGCCATCGAGCCTGGGGCAGAGCCAACTGCGCATGCGTAGAAGTTGGATCCCAGTGCCGGAAGAAGGCGCAGACGAAGACCGTTCCAGGCAAAGATGGAGGTGGCGCTGGAGATTTCTCTCGCAGCATTGGGGACGCCCCCAATGCTGTTTGAGCGCTGGGGACCGCCCCAGTGCTGCAAGAGAACTCATTTGCATACCAAAGAAAACCCGGATTTGTACCGAATGGCGGCGCGGAGAAGACATCTAAAGGTAGGAGAAGAATAGTCTTTCTTAAGGCTATTCCTACGTGTTTGTCAGAAAAAAAGGGTATCCAATGATAGGATCCCTTTAATAAGTTGAGCAGACGCTGATTGTCCATCGGCTATCCATGTCTGGGCTGTTGCTGTCTACCTGTACAAGGACATACCTGGACATCCTTGCAGAGATCAGCAGCTGCTTTCAGTCAGCATATCAGACCCTCGCAGACAGCTCACCCTATACAAGAACCTCATTGGGGACAGCATCAGCAGACAATGAGTTAATGTCGAACCTTTTGATCAAACCATCATTTTTAAAATTTTTTTAAACTTTTCTAAAAAATAAAAAACTTTAACAAATGAGGCAAACTGATGGAAGCAAATAAAAGCCAAACGGTCTGTAGTCCACAATAACAGCCTGCAGCACGGCTTTTATAATTAAGGAGCGATCTAAGGGGTCAGCGCTTTACTGCTTGGTTGTCGTGGACAACACGGACAGATTTTCTTTTAAAAATCCTCCATATTATACACACAGTGTAAAAACATAAGGCAGGAAATCCCCAACAAAAGGTGGCCCTTAAAGGGCCCGCAGGGAAATCTCTACTTTAACAATGTAAATACAAAAACAATAATCAATGTATCATGGCCTAAACAATAATCATGTAACTTCCAGAAGTTTCTGATTTCCTTCACATTCAGAGAATTCCTTAAAGATTTCACTGATTAAGAACTCGTCTTTCTTCTCAGGCTGTGGAAGTGAGAAAAGCACCATGGTGAGACTGGCAAGTGAGGAGACAAATACAGCGCTGTACTAGAGGAGACCTGGCATCGTTACGCACCTTGACCGGATACTCCTGTGCAGCAAGTAACTGGGCTTCAAGTAATGGCATGGACTCATTGTACATGTAATCCACAATTTCTAAACGGGGAGAAGATTACAGATCAAAAGGAACATTTACTAAAAATACACAAAAAAACAGTCCTCAGGTAGCTCCAGATATCTGGGACTACACTGCCCTGTTCACACTTTGCCATGCAGCTTGCTAGAGCTCATCACCATGTTCTATTACTTTCCCAGTAAGTCCCAGCATGGTAAGCGGTGACCGGCCGTAACCCCATATCTACGACACAGCAGGTAAGTGACCCCCACTGTTTATGAAGGAGAACCAATATGGCTGCCAGCAAACTTGACTAAGACAGAGATGCAACATGAGGGAGTTTGTCCTTGGCAGCAGATTACCGGCCTATGTACACACACTGACAAAAACACATACAGCATCCAGATAGAAATGTAAACCTTCAGATATGTAAATAATTACAGGTGTGGTCTGATCAGACATTACTTTTGGGTAAGAGAGATGGCTGACTGCTAGACATGCCTCTAAAACACGCTCAAAGACATCTTGCCCAGCTCACAGAGTTTGAGAGGAAGCGTATCATTGTACTGATAGAAATATGATGGTCATTTCAACCAACTGCCCATCATCTACAACGTTCTGACCTAAGTGTTGGGGGCAGTGGTTATGTGAGGGCACACAGGGTGAACAGACTCCAGATGGCCCAGACATATCACCAGTAGAGGTGTGATTGATCCTCCACATGCCTTTGCAGCTCCCCGTCTTCTTGTCCACTATGCAGACTTGGGTAGACATGGAATCTGCTTGGGTCATTTCTAGGTACTTAGCGAAAGGGAATTTGGTGTCATGGTGCCCATTATGTTGGTAATCAGCGGTCAAAAATTTACAAATGGTGCCGAGACCTTGCAGTCGTGGAGCTACTTGCAACTAACCCTGCCACTGCACTGCCCCTTTATGAGAAAAGCCAGAGACCATGGCACACTCAGCGGTATGTGTGGCTGTCCGCTCTGTCCACAGATACAGTCTATAGAATGGTGAAGCAGGAAGATTTCAGTTTCTTGCTCAATCATTCAGGCAGCTTCTAGTAATGTCTGATGCAGGACAAGAGAAGGAGATCTGCACACAGCGCCGAGGAACGGGACTGAGTAAGTATTACTTTTTATGAATGTAGTTAATATGAGGGGGCCACTGAGAGGACTATGTAGGGCGAGGACCACTAAGGACTGGATTTAAAAGGGTGGGGGCTACTTCAGACTGGATTATAAAAGGTGAGGGCCACTGAGGACTGTCTTATAAAGTGCGTTTGTCTGTGTGTGTGTGTGTGGGGGGGGCACTCAGGGGATCACATTAAAAAACGTTTTCTTTTGTACTCACCGTAAAATCCTTTTCTTCTTGTTTCACCGGGAGACGAAGCACCATAGAATATAGACCCGACCACCACTAGGAGAATGAAAAGCTGTCGGCTCCACCCACTGGGCTATGCCCTCTCCCACAGACACTGTGCTAATCAGTTTGTACCACAGCAGTAGGAAAAAGACACTTAGAGCAAAAAGTACATGGAACCAACAATGCTATGCATCCTGCACCCGACAAAGAAGCAAAACAGCTCGGGCAGGAACAGCAGGAAAAAAAGCAAGGGTGGGATCTATGTCCCTCAGTGAAACAATGAGAAAAGGATTTCATGGTAAGTACAAAAAAAAATCCCATTTTCTCACATATTTCACTGGGAGACACAGCACCATGGGATGTTCTAAAGCAGTCCCAGAGGGTGAGAATTACATGGCCATGCGAACAACCCAGCGCACATTCACCGCAGATAGCACAGAACGGCCCTGGGGAACCACAGAAAAATGAATGACGCCCAGGCAGCAGCCTGCAGACCTATAAATCAGAAAACTGATGCAAAACAGAGAGAGAAGATCTATGGATCCACGGCTCGACAAGGAGGAGCGGAAAGGGGGAGGCGCATCCTCCCCATAAGAAAGCCATGACCTGAGGCCGGAAGGCCAGAGTCTTTAAAATAAGAACTGGGAGCGCAAAGACGTGTCCTTCAAGAGGACAAAGCCTGGGACAGTGATCTAGGCCAGAATGGAGAAAAATAAAAACCAGGAAACTGAAAAAAGAAAAAGAGCATATAAAAACAAAAACCAAAGGCATTGCAGAACCTCGGCTACACCAGCCACATCGTAAAATGCAGCTGAGGCAAGGCAGAGTGGAAAAGCAGTCCAGAGACAGTCAACATGCAGAGAGAGAGGCCAAGGACTGCCCGCCAGCAGGGACGAGAGATCTGCACACCATGCCCAACAGGCCAAACCGGAGAGACCAGGATAGCTGGAAATCCCTCAGAGCAGAGCCCTTGAAACCCAGAGAAAAAGAGTGGTGGCAGTGGTGGGCCGAGGGGCCAGGGACCTGGCCACAAGGCAAGGAAGCCTGTGACACAGAAAGGGACAAAAAGGGCGATATGCTTCACTTGGAGCACAGTTGGAAGATGATTTACTGATGAAGTGACCACTCGCCCGGGAGATTTCATCGGCAAGGTTGAAAGAGACCTCGCCCATCGGAGAGAGTGGGGCTCAAAAGAAAGGCTGCAAGGCACTAGGGACACCCTGGAAAGCTCAAGTAAGAGACTGCGGTGGGGTAGATGGTCTGGGCTCTGACCAGATGCCCCAGGAAAGTGGTATCCATGTGACAAGGTTAGGAAAATGGCCCCCAGGACCAGAGGTATATCTTTAGGAGAACTAGGCTTCAGACCACATGCCCGAGATACCAAGGCACCGAAGACTGCTCCCCAGCCAGCAGACTGGCGTCAGGAGGACAACCTGCGAAAAAGTGGAGGGAGAGAATTTCCCCAGAGAGAGAGTTGGAGAGGCAAGCAAGAAGCTCCAGGTGAACCTGGGAAGAAGCAGGTAGATGAGCTGGACACAGATTAGTCCCAGCGGCCAGAAGCAACACTGTATGGGCTTGTGAGGAACCGAGCAAAAGGGAGAGCCTCAAAGGAGAAAAGCATCATGCCCAGAACCAGACAGGCAAACAGATGTGAAGGGAACCTTTGAGGGCAGGATGCATTGGAACAGGTGTCCAGAACTCAGACTCTGGGAGATAAAAAAACAAAACAAAACAGGAGCATATCAAGCATCAATCCCTGGAATACCAGGCGCTGAGAAGGCATAAGGCTGAGCTCTTACCTTCTGATAAGTCAGCAAAATCAGCAAAGGGGCCCAAGTAGAGAGGCAAGCTGGACAGAAAGCCCATACAGGAGGAGGCTGAATCCAGAAGACATCTGGGTATATAGGCACCACAACTCTTCTCATGGAGGAAAGCCAGAAGAGATACCAACACCTGGAAAAACTCAGGGAGGGGAGCATTGTGGAAAACAATGGGCGACGGAAAGTCACCAGAATCCAGGGATGCCACCAACGATCGCAGGGCCACATATGGAACCGGCAAATACAGACCAACCTGCGGAGCTTCTTCAGGTCCAGGAAGGGAAGCAACTGTCCTTCCTAAAGCAGGAACAATAACGCCCTGTCACAGAGAGTGGGATGTCATGGACAAAAAAAACTTTGTTTAGAGAGGAAGAAAAACTGGATAGAGTAACCGGTATACACCACCTCACGGACCAGGAAAGGAGGCGCAGACAAGCCAAGACTCCAGAAACGAGAGCCACTATGCCCTCACTCGAAAGGAGTACGATCTCAGGAGAAGCTTGGAAAAAAATTGCCAAGAGACCTGGACTAGAATAGAGGACTACTTGGAGTGTAAATCACTGCAGTCTTTGTCGGAGTCAGAGGCGTCCCTAGTAGAAACCAACCGTACAGGAGGAGACAGGGTTCCACTTATCGGAGTAGAGCCATGAGCTGAGGCCTTAATCGGAGAGTGCCCAGAGGAAGGAAAGGAGGACCGTGCCTGAAGGATGATTTCCTGGTCCTTATACGAAGACGGCTCCAGGGAATGGAACCTTAAGGAAACCTAGAGAGGGGCCTAGATGTTACCGACAGAGCAGCAATTTTGGAAAGCAGCTGTTCCAAGTTTTCACCTCAGACTGGTTCTGGCAAGAGAGCCAAGGCCCGGGTAAGGGTGGTTGCCCAATCCAGGAGGGAAAACTGCCAGAGAGAGACCACACAGCAGCGCTTAGCTTTAACACTGAATGAGTGCAGACTGCAAATCTCCGTTATACTGTCCCAAGTACAAGTACAGCGAGGCGAGCACTGAAAAGCAGAGAGGACCGTTGGGCTCAGGCTGGCCGATAAAACATTTGCATTGTTGGCCCTGAGCTGAACTTCCCAATACCGCAGCACACGGAAAATGTGCGGGACAAAAGGCAGGGCACAGGGGGAGTTGGCCTATATAGGATGACATCTTAGAGGGGCCCAAGGGAACATAGGGGTAACCAAGGAGTAAACCCACCACACCACGGAAGCATTTCCCTTTTAACCACTGCTGCCTTGTAGGCTGTGCAGAGATCCGCAGTGTTAATGTCCCTCCAGTGGGTAAGGAAAAGAGCAGCTGGAAGAGAGCAAAAAAAAGTCCTTTCCCTGAATTTCCCACATTGAGGGACCAGACAGGAGTCCACTCCAGTGACTAATAGGAAGGCCTGGATGGAGAAGGGAGGCCCGGAAGGGCCGGAAGAGGGGGGCGGGCCTAATAGCAGCCTAGTTCCCGGCAAACCTGCGATTAAAGAAAAATCGCGGCCAGCACAGAGACCGGCGGCGAGTCCACTGGCACCAGCACTTACTAAATTAAAGTCGCAGCAAATACTGCCAGTGGGCGTTGCAGCATGGATGGTGGCCGAAGGCTCCAAAAGGTCCAGTCGGGAAGAGGGTCCAGGAGAGCGGTCCCAACAAGTCTCAAAAAGCACCCCCCTTCCCAAAGAGAAGCCCCAACATAGCCCCAGGAGGGAAGGTGAGGAAAAGGGAGCCCCAGGTGAGAAAGGGGAGGAAGAGTGTGCAGAGCACATGTGCCCGCAGGTGGCACGACTAGTGTGGCGTACACGCTGAAGACCCCCTGCACCTGAAAAAGAAAGAAAAATAAAAACAATGTAAGACAGAAAGACCTGAGTCAGGTCGTGTCTTCCTCCTACGGATACTACGTTCAAACTGACTGTGGGAGAAGATATAGCCCAGTGGGCGGAGCCGACAGCTGTTCATTCTCCTAGAGTTAGCCTTCTAGTGGCTGGGTCTATATCTCATGGTACTGTGACCCCCAGTGAAATATGCGAGAAAAGGATGGGGGCCACTGGGGACTGTATTATAAAGTGTGTGGGTTACTGGGCAGAGCATTATAAAAGGGGGAACACTGAGGACAACATTCTAAAGTGTGTGGGCCACAAGGGACTGTGTTATAAAAGGTGGGGGAGCATTGGGGACAACATTAAAAAGGGTGAAGCACTGTGGAAAGCATTAACAAAAGAGTGGGGGGCAATAGGGAGAGCATTATACTGTGGCAGGGGGGGCAATGGAAAGCATTATATGGTTAGGCAACTAAAAATCTGTTTGGACAACTACATTTTTCAGTTTAGGAGCCAATGGTCCCTAAGTATTTTTTTAGTCTGAAGCACTGACAGTAGGGTCCTAGAGCCTCCTCTCAATTGTCCAGTTTTCCACCATATCCTTCTCCTTTGCCTGTAATATTGTGATTAGAGATGAGTGAATATACTCGATCGAATACCTCGGCCTCATAGCTCCCAATGCAAAAACGCTTCTGGGGCTTCGAATTTTTACTGCCCCTTCCACCTTCCCTGCCGCTGGGAGCTATGCGGCAGAGGTATTTGATCGAGTATATTCGCTCATGTGAAAAGAAGAGGTGGTTTGCAACACTCTTTATCTTCTAAAATTCCAACTTTAATACATCTTCATTAAAATGTATAATCATAGGGGGGGACCTCTATCCCGAAACACGTTAGCGGTTTATTAACACACTCACCATGTTTGTTTTTTCATCATCACTTTTTTCTGTCGTGTGCAATCTGTCATTTTAATGAAGATGTATTAAAGTTGGAATTTTAGAAGATAAAGAGTGTCGCAAACCACCTCTTCTTTTTACATGGTAAGCAACAGTCATTCACTCTTTTTACTATTCTCATATTCACTCATCTCTAATTGTGATCTCTTATGTATGTCATCATGACAGCACACGGAGAAAGCTTCACTCCACTACTACAACTACTTCTTGGTCCTCTATTTTTTTTGGTCAATGTAAACAACCAAAAGGATCAGTAAGCAGGAAAGCTCTGCCTAAAACCTACCGTAAAATTGCAGATTCTTCCAATTCGGAACACATTTCTTCAGTCTATGAAAGTTAACTCGGGTGTAAAAGGGTGGAACGTTCCTGTAAGATGAAGGTGAAGACATCACTGGACATCAGTAAGATCTCCAGCCAAATAGATTGTTAGTGAGGATTGCCCGACTCTGTGACTACCTTAGTCAGACTTAGTCACACAGATAAGTCCTACATAGAAGTGGAGAACACCTTTAAAGGATTATATCTATGCTGGAGCATGACACAGAAATTGTCAGCTATAATCATGCAGTCCCCTTCAGCCCTTCCCCCACTCTTAGAACCCCAGGACAGCCCTCCATCAGTGTCCAACCCTAAACCACTGTCTATAAGGTCTGGTGGTTAGTGGGCCATATCAGTCATAAGTAATGATGAACGATAAAGTACAATGGCCTTTACCCTATGTGGTTACTGAGCTCATCCCAGTTCACAGTACTGTAGTTGGTCGAGTTATAGTCATGCAACCTGATAATGAGACAAGACAAGATGGTGGTAAGACATAATGTAACAATAACCATCTATGAATACAGCAAACAGCGACGTATCACCCGGGATATCAGTAGGGGAGGTATAAAAATAAGATCATCCAAAACTGGTCTGTGACTCACCAGACTCCTAACACCTAAGACTGAAAATGGGCCAGATGTATAAATCCACATAAGACTGCATCAACTTATACATAGAAGTATTATAGTAGTTATATTCTTGTACATAGCGCAGTATTATAGTAGTTATATTCTCGTACATAGGAGCAGTATTATAGTAGTTATATTCTTGTACATAGGAGGTAGTATTATAGTAGTTATATTCTTGTACATAGGAGGTAGTATTATAGTAGTTATATTCTTGTACATAGGAGTAGTATTATAGTAGTTATATTCTTGTACATAGGAGTAGTATTATAGTATTTATATTCTTGTACATAGGAGGTAGTATTATAGTAGTTATATTCTTGTACATAGGAGTAGTATTATAGTAGTTATATTCTCATACATAGGAGCAGTATTATAGTAGTTATATTCTTGTACATAGGAGGTAGTATTATAGTAGTTATATTCTTATACATAGGAGGTAGTATCATAGTAGATATATTCTTGTACATAGGAGTAGTATTATAGTAGTTATATTCTTGTATATAGGAGTAGTATTATAGTAGTTATATTCATCTACATAGGAGTAGTATTATAGTGGTCATATTCTTGTACATAGGAGGTAGTATTATAGTAGTTATATTCTTGTACATAGGAGGTAGTATTATAGTAGTTATATTCTTGTACATAGGAGGTAGTATTATAGTAGTTATATTCTTGTACATAGGAGTAGTATTATAGTAGTTATATTCTCATACATAGGAGCAGTATTATAGTAGTTATATTCTTGTACATAGGAGGTAGTATTATAGTAGTTATATTCTTGTACATAGGAGTAGTATTATAGTAGTTATATTCTCATACATAGGAGCAGTATTATAGTAGTTATATTCTTGTACATAGGAGGTAGTATTATAGTAGTTATATTCTTATACATAGGAGGTAGTATCATAGTAGATATATTCTTGTACATAGGAGTAGTATTATAGTAGTTATATTCTTGTATATAGGAGTAGTATTATAGTAGTTATATTCATCTACATAGGAGTAGTATTATAGTGGTCATATTCTTGTACATAGGAGGTAGTATTATAGTAGTTATATTCTTGTACATAGGAGGTAGTATTATAGTAGTTATATTCTTGTACATAGGAGTAGTATTATAGTAGTTATATTCTTGTACATAGGAGGTAGTATTATAGTAGTTATATTCTTGTACATAGGAGGTAGTATTATAGTAGTTATATTCTTGTACATAGGAGTAGTATTATAGTAGTTATATTCTCATACATAGGAGCAGTATTATAGTAGTTATATTCTTGTACATAGGAGGTAGTATTATAGTAGTTATATTCTTATACATAGGAGCTTGTATCATAGTAGATATATTCTTGTACATAGGAGTAGTATTATAGTAGTTATATTCTTGTATATAGGAGTAGTATTATAGTAGTTATATTCATCTACATAGGAGTAGTATTATAGTGGTCATATTCTTGTACATAGGAGGTAGTATTATAGTAGTTATATTCTTGTACATAGGAGGTAGTATTATAGTAGTTATATTCTTGTACATAGGAGTAGTATTATAGTAGTTATATTCTTGTACATAGGAGGTAGTATTATAGTAGTTATATTCTTGTACATAGGAGGTAGTATTATAGTAGTTATATTCTTGTACATAGGAGTAGTATTATAGTAGTTATATTCTCATACATAGGAGCAGTATTATAGTAGTTATATTCTTGTACATAGGAGTAGTATTATAGTAGTTATATTCTTGTATATAGGAGTAGTATTATAGTAGTTATATTCATCTACATAGGAGTAGTATTATAGTGGTCATATTCTTGTACATAGGAGCAGTATTATTATAGTAGTTATATTCTTGTACATAGTAGGTAGTATAGTAGTTATATTCATCTACATAGGAGTAGTATTATAGTGGTCATATTCTTGTACATAGGAGCAGTATTATTATAGTAGTTATATTCTTGTATATAGGAGTATTATTATAGTGGTCATATTCTTGTACATAGGAGCAGTATTATTATAGTAGTTATATTCTTGTACATAGTAGGTAGTATAGTAGTTATATTCATCTACATAGGAGTAGTATTATAGTAGTTATATTCTTGTATATAGAGGGCAGTATTATAGTAATTATATTCTTGTACATAGGAGCAGTATTATTATAGTAGTTATATTCTTGTACATAGTAGGTAGTATTATAGTAGTTACATTCTTGTATATAGGAGCAATATCACAGTAGTTATATTGCTATAACATATATGGGAACAGTATAATAGGCATACACAGTGATCACATTCATAGTTACTTATGACATCCCTTCTCCTACAACATCCCACACACATGTAAATCCTGCATTGACTCCTTATGTTTGATGTAAAGAGACATCAAAAGTAAGACATCAAAAGTAAATCACCAAACATGAAGGAGACAAAACCTTGTCCAGTCGTATCACTTACCATCTAATTATTTTTATATAGGACTGAATTCTGTGCATCCCTCTAAAAAGTTGGATAAAATTGTTCATCCGCAGCAACATGAGTCGAAACCTAAGAGAGATTTCAATAGTTTCACATATAAGACTTATGAAACCATAACAAGTATTGATAAGAAACCCCACCAGACAATCACATGAACATATATAAGGGGGCAGTATTATAGTAGTTATATTCATGTGCACAGGAGCAGTATTATAGTAGTTATATTCTTGTACATAGGAGCAGTAGTATATTAACTATAGTCTTGGATATAGAGGGCAGCATTATAGTAGTTATATTTTTGTACATAGGGAGCAGTATTATAGTAGTTATATTCTTGTACATAGGAGCAGGATTATAGTAGTTATATACTTGTACATAGGAGTAGTATTATAGTAGTTATATTCTTGTACATAGGAGCAGTATTATAGTAGTTATATTCTTATACATAGGAGTAGTATTATAGTAGGTGTATTCTTGTACATAGCAGTAGTATTATAGTAGTTATATTCTTGTACATAGGAGCAGTATTATAGTAGTTATATTCTTACAAACGAAATGAATTGATAGAAGGATCCGCTCTACCAGGAATATTTCTTCAAAAAATAACTTTTAATCCATGATGATTAAAAAACACTCCATAGACAGGAACAATAGTGCAAAAGTAGGAAAAAGTGATTAAAACCGCATAGGTTTCATTGTGGCTTTTATTTTTTAAAGAAATATTCCTGGTAGAGCGGATCCTTCTATCAATTCATTTCGTTTGTACCTATACACAAGCCTTAGTCGGAGGTTTGTATCGTGCACCCAGGTTACTTGAAATCGACAAGCCAAAGGAAGGTGGTGAGCTTTAAGCTTTCTTTTTTCTTCTATATAGTTATATTCTTGTACATAGTAGCAGTATTATAGTAGTTATATTCTTTACATAGGAGGTAGTATTATAGTAGTTATATTCTTGTACATAGGGAGCAGTATTATAGTAGTTATATTCTTGTACATAGGAGCAGTATTATAGTAGTTATATTCTTGTACATAGGAGCAGTATTATAGTAGTTATATTCTTGTACATAGGAGTAGTATTATAGTAGTTATATTCTTGTACATAGGAGGTAGTATTATAGTAGTTATATACTTGTACATAGGAGTAGTATTATAGTAGTTATATTCTTGTACATAGGAGGTAGTATTATAGTAGTTATATTCTTGTACATAGGAGCAGTGTTATAGTAGTTATATTCTTGTACATAGGAGGTAGTATTATAGTAGTTATATACTTGTACATAGGAGTAGTATTATAGTAGTTATATTCTTGTACATAGGAGTAGTATTATAGTAGTTATATTCTTGTACATAGGGGGCAGTATTATAGTAGTTATATTCTTGTACATAGGAGCAGTATTATAGTAGTTATATTCTTGTACATAGGAGCAGTATTATAGTAGTTATATTTGTCAGGTCTGAGAATCATGAATCAATATTTTTATACTTTATACTGTGTATGTTGTGTGTCACAAATACTAATTTTTCCTTGCTACCAAGCTAATCAACTATGAAACAAAGATGTCGTCGACATCCTGCCTGCCACACCTCATGGAAAATTCCTCAGGTTGAAACCGAGACTGGATCTGGTTGTGCGTCAGAGTCAAGAGCCAATGGGGGATGGACAGCTCAGGAATGTCAGAAGAAGCTTCATATCATATTATGCATTAACCCATCCTTTTCCTTTCCTGTATAAGTATGTGTGACATAAATAAACCCCAGTACAGTGCTAAGCGGACAAGATTAAGAAAGCATGAGCTGGGATTGAAAACGGAACTGATTGTGTCATTCCTAGCGCTGTGCACACATGCTCACTGATTTGGACTGACTGATTGACCCGATATTGTCGATTACGACCCCGACAATTTGGCACCCAACGAAAGTGGGGCTACCTAGAAGGAGATCCAGGGGGCTCCCTGACCCGCATGGACTGCCCATCGAACCCCTGCACTTCCCGAGGAGGGCCCTCAACCGATCACGGTAAGTTTACTCATATTATATATGTATTTACTTGCCTGTGAGTCGGGAAGTGACGGTTAGTAGGTTTGGTGGTTAAGACGGGTCGGGTGCCCAAAGCCCAGAAGGGACGGGCGTCTGGTGTTCTCCTCTGGTAGCTTAGAACCGTAGCACTGCTGTTTCTGTCCCGTTTGGCTCAATCAGTCAGGGTTCTCAGTAGATGGATTGAACCTAAAAGTTGAGACAGTCTAAGTGCAGTGAGATAGCTGGAAGCCGTCTGTTTATTTAGGAAAGGTGTTGTGTTTAGTGCCGTAACATATTGCTGGGACATAGGCTGTCGTTCCGGGGAACGGAGTAAGGACAGGTGTCGGTAGGACCCTTAAGGTCTCTTAAATCCGCTAGGGATTTGAAATAGTAATTAGGACCCTTAAGGTCCAATAAGTCTGTTAGAGGCTTGGAATAGATCACTCCCTGGTAGAGTGGGAGAGATAGGGCAAGGTAGCCTTACAGTTGTAGGTTGGGGACCTATCGGCAAGATCCTTTAGCCAGAAGGGGGATCTTGTGTGTGACTGTAAGCCTGACACCAGTGGGCAGCTGCACTGGTGTTGTATCTCTAATTAGTGATCATGTTACGGCGTTTCAAACGTAAACATACTTTGCCCAGTGGGGCACAGACGGCAGTAGAGTTGGTCAAGACTAGAGAGGAAAAGAGGCTTGCTTACGGTCCGTGTTTAAGTCAAAAGAGCCTGTCCATGAAGGACATGAATGCCCCCATGATTTCATTGTGAGAAGAGAAGGCAAGCAGCATGTTAAGAAAATGAAAAGATTAATGGAAGTGTTTAGTATGCCTTAGCAAGTGAGGTTGTAGTCAGTCCAATGGACAGCTGCCATCAGAGAGAATAGAGGTGTATTGGAAGACAATAGAAAGTTACAAGGCACAGCATGGTTTAGAGTTGTGCTATAGCAAAAGAAGGAAAAAGAGGAGCTTCACACGAAGTAGTGTCAAAACAACCAATTGTGTTTATTGGTAGAGATTCAATTCAGTAAACGTTTTCGGTCTTTCATGGACCTTCATCAGACTCTACATAAATTTGAACATAAGAAACACACACAAAAAAGGAAATATAAGAAAAATCATAAGAAAACAAAATTACCACATTTGACATTACTTGACAATCCAAAATAAATGTGGTATGTAAATCACCAAAGCAATAATATACAATATATACAAAAGACGCCATGAAGAATCATAAAGTGTCATGGACGTCATAAATCGCCATGAGCAAACCGAGGTAGTCAACAACAAGTGTCTCTTGGAAAGCATATGCAAGATGTATAGGTCAAGGTAGGTAATATCATGTTATAATGTCTAGAGATGAGCGAACAGTGTTCTATCGAACACATGTTCGATCGGATATCAGGGTGTTCGCCATGTTCGAATCGAATCGAACACCGCGTGGTAAAGTGCGCCAAAATTCGATTCCCCTCCCACCTTCCCTGGCGCCTTTTTTGCACCAATAACAGCGCAGGGGAGGTGGGACAGGAACTACGACACTGGGGGCATTGAAAAAAATTGGAAAAAGTCATTGGCTGCCGAAATCAGGTGACCTCCATTTTAGACGAATAGTGGATTTCAAATCCGGGTCATATGAGAATGTGAACTTTGTGACTATGAGACAGGGATAGCTGTACAGGCAGGGATAGCTAGGGATAACCTTTATTTAGGGGGGAATGTTATTAAAAATAACTTTTTGGGGCTCTATCGGGTGTGTAATTGTGATTTTTGTGAGATAAACTTTTTCCCATAGGGATGCATTGGCCAGCGCTGATTGGCCAAATTCCGTACTCTGGCCAATCAGTGCTGGCCAATGCATTCTATTAGCTTGATGAAGCAGAGTGTGCACAAGGGTTCAAGCGCACCCTCGGCTCTGATGTAGCAGAGCCGAGGCTGCACAAGGGTTCAAGCGCACCCTCGGCTCTGATGTAGGAGAGCCGAGGGTGCACTTGAACCCTTGTGCACCCTCGGCTCTGCTACATCAGAGCCGAGGGTGCGCTTGAACCCTTGTGCACACTCTGCTTCATCAAGCTAATAGAATGCATTGGCCAGCGCTGATTGGCCAATGCATTCTATTAGCCCGATGAAGTAGAGCTGAATGTGTGTGCTAAGCACACACATTCAGCTCTACTTCATCGGGCTAATAGAATGCATTGGCCAGCGCTGATTGGCCAGAGTACGGAATTCGGCCAATCAGCGCTGGCTCTGCTGGAGGAGGCGGAGTCTAAGATCGCTCCACACCAGTCTCCATTCAGGTCCGACCTTAGACTCCGCCTCCTCCAGCAGAGCCAGCGCTGATTGGCCGAATTCCGTACTCTGGCCAATCAGCACTGGCTAATGCATTGTATTGGCGTGATGAAGCAGTGCTGAATGTGTGTGCTTAGCACACACATTCAGCTCTACTTCATCGGGCTAATAGAATGCATTGGCCAATCAGCGCTGGCCAATGCATTCTATTAGCGTGAACTGAGTTTGCACAGGGGTTCTAGTGCACCCTCGGCTCTGCTACATCAGATTGCTACATCTGATGTAGCAGTGCCGAGTGTGCATCAGATGTGTAGTTGAGCAAAACTGACTCAGCACTGCTAAGTCTCTGCATTCGCATAGGAATGCATTGGCCAGCCTTCGGCCAATCAGCGCTGGCTCTGCCGGAGGAGGCGGAGTCTAAGGTCGGACCTGAATGGAGACTGGTGTGGAGCGATCTTAGACTCCGCCTCCTCCAGCAGAGCCAGCGCTGATTGGTCGAGTTCCGTACTCTGGCCAATCAGCACTGGCCAATGCATTTCTATGGGGAAAAGTTAGCTTGCGAAAATCGCAAACTGACAGGGATTTCCATGAAATAAAGTGACTTTTATGCCCCCAGACATGCTTCCCCTGCTGTCCCAGTGTCATTCCAGGGTGTTGGTATCATTTCCTGGGGTGTCATAGTGGACTTGGTGACCCTCCAGACACGAATTTGGGTTTCCCCCTTAACGAGTTTATGTTCCCCATAGACTATAATGGGGTTCGAAACCCATTCGAACACTCGAACAGTGAGCGGCTGTTCGAATCGAATTTCGAACCTCGAACATTTTAGTGTTCGCTCATCTCTAATAATGTCTAAAGCTCAAAAACTATGAGAAATTAGTCTGTGTAATAAACAGTATCAAGTGCATACAAGTGAAAAGCAGCAAGTGAAAACACATTGAGCAAAAGAGAATGTATCTTATTCACCTGTATTGCAGCAAAAATGACAATGTCTATACAGGGATATCCAAGTAGATGATGTTATGGTCATGTCTTGTACTGTTATGTGAATTTACTGTGTTGTCTGTTATTGTCACTTAAACTGTTATATCCATTAAGAGTAAAAATGACAAAAAAAAAAGAGGGAAAGAGGTGATAGTGAAGGGTCTTGAATTTTCACAGTGTGGGTATGGGAGGTCACGGAGGGGGAGACGGCCACTCACCCTCTGTCGCTGCTGCAACCCACAAACTGGGGTTTTATCCCAAGTTGAAATCCTTTGTGCAAGAGTTTAAGGCACAAAGAGATTAGATAAATGTTATCATCTATGTATTACAGAGAATATTCTGATTTTTACTTTTGTTTGTGTATCTATGTGTTTGTTTTATCTACGTAATTTGATTTGCAAAGAAGTTTTATTAGAAAGAGACAGTGGAACTGTGGGTTGTGAGGTATTTGGTGACACTGCCAAGTGTGACAATAAAGGGTATTAGATCAATAGGTTTGTGAATGGTATAGACATATCTTTGGGAAATAGAGGGATGCCGTATGTCTCTATCTTAGATTCCATTCACTGGCGCTGTCTAGTGTTCACTCCCCCTCCCGTGCTGGAAACTGTTATCTATAACGGGATGGAACTTCTTCTTCGTGTGTTATCCAATAGTTATGTGTTGGAACTTATGTTGGAACTTTATACCCAATCATGTTATGTTAATTATACTAATCACACTTCTCTTTGTCTCAGCAGTGTATATCCACACCTATACTGTATAAAAATTCACTATCCACCATTAAAGAATTGATATCAGTGTTTCAATTATGGAATGCAGGAAGGGAGGGCGTAGCCCTAGCGTTCCGACGCCATCTTTAATCTTAATACTGGACCTGTCTCAGACAAACAGTAAAATTTGTTACATTTTGTGTTATTTTGTGATGAACCATGCCCCTATAAATTAGGATTGTTTCCCCATTGTATAAAACTGTCATGGAAGCTTAGAAACTTAGAAAATGTGTCCCAAATTTTTTTTAAAAATTGTGAACATATATTTGTATGTTGTTTCATCAAAAGTAGACACAGTGCAGACTGTCATGTACCGTATTTTGCGGACTATAAGGCGCACCGGACTATAAGGCGCATTACCCATGAGCGCCTTATAGTCCTGCCTAGGTCCATATATAAGGCGCACCGGACTACAAGGCGCAGCGCTGTCCGGTGCGCCTTATATGATTGAAAGCGGCGGCCGGCAAACTGCTTAACCCCCGCGTGCCAGCCGCTTCTATTCATTTCAATGGTACGCTTCCATTGAAATGAATGGAAGCGCTCGGCACACGAGGAGTTAAAGAACTTCCTTCTTGATCACGTCGGAATAATCTCCTTACCTTTTTACCATAGCCAGCGCCGCCTTCTTCCGCAGCTCCGTCTCTGTCTTCTTTGGGCCTCATGGATGACGCATGCGCAGTCGGCTCTAACAGGCTCTCGCAGCCAGAGCCGACTGCGCATGCGTCATCCATGAGGCCCAAAGAAGACGACACGGAAGGCGCGAACACAGCTCAGGGAGAAGGCGGCGCTGGCTATGGGAAAGGTAAGAGACGAATAGTCTTTTAAGGCTATTCCGACGTGGTTAGGGGGAAGAGGTTCTTTTAATGGTAGAATCTAGAGTTGAGCGAGTACTGTTCGGATCGGCTGATCCGAACAGTACTCGCTCATCTCTAGTAGAATCTCTTTAAGCAGCGGCCGCCGGCAAAGTCTGCATGCCGCTTCCATACATTACAATGAGAGCGCGCTATTCAAATAGTTAGAGATGAACGAATACTATTTGAATAGCGCGCTCCAATGTATGGAAGCGGCATGCAGACTTTGCCGGCGGCCGCCGCTTGACTCCTCGCGTGCCGCCGCTTAACTCCTCGCGTGCCGCCGCTTCAAGCCTTATATAAGGCGCACCGGACTATAAGGCGCACTTTCGATTTCTGAGGAAATCAAAGTATTTTATGTGCGCCTTATAGTCCGGAAAATACGGTAACTATGTTTTTAAAAGAAAAAGAGAGAAAAAATCCTTTGTGTCTATACTAAGTGAATTAGAAGTCACTCCCATATCTGCTGTGTAATGTCCCCTGCATATGATTCTGTTGTGTGACCAGGAGATTGATTTGATCCTTTAGTTAATGTTTCTGCTTTCTCTGCTGATATATATTATATAATATATATATATATATATATATATATATATATATATATATATATATACATATTCTGAATATGTACCTAACCTTATTGCATTGATATTATGAAATTGTATAAATGTGTTTCTGTTTCTTTAAGAGAGATTGCTGAAGTATGTAGTCCTACACAAGACACAGCTATGAGGGCCACACGGTGGCTCAGTGGTTAGCACTGCAGCCTTGCAGCGCTGGAGTCCTGGTGTTCAAATCCCACCAAGGGCAAAAAAACATCTGCAAGGAGTTTGTATGTTCTCCCCGTGTTTGCATGGATTTCCATCCCATATTCCAAAGACATATTGATAGGGAAAAATGTACATTGTGAGCTCTATGTGGGGCTCACAATCTACATAAAAAAAAAAAAAAAAAAAAAAGGCACAGCTATGAGATACAAGGGGATACCCAGCCGCAGCTATGAGTGGGATACACAACTATGTGTGTGAACTGCAGTGTGATAAGAAAAGACACGCTCTTGAATGTGTCTAGTTTTGTCCTTGGCAAATATCTATTTCACAGAGCATGAAGTAATTTTGAAAAAAAAAATAGAAAACTACAAGAGTCATTGTTAGTGAACATTGAAGTATAATAAAGTTCATAACTGCGAGGTCCCTTTGTTGGGTTATCAATTGCTTCAAGGGGGGAGTGAAGAAGAATAAGACAACTTAAAAATTTCAAATTTTTGCTGATATGAATCTATTGATAACTTTGATTGAGTTCTTTTGTAGATGGCGGATTCTGCAACGGATATGCCACGGTCATTGAATATGAGGTAAACCAAGCACAAATAGAAGCCATCACTTGAACATGGTACAATGTGTGAGGGTAGGTGTTTGATATAGTAGGACTATGGTCCAATCTGGAGAGCGAGAACTTTCTGTATGTTTAATGTTAAGCCTAAAAGGATTTCCAGGCTATTCAGGTAGTGATGGAGACCCTGCTGCTGCTCCCCACACAGGTGGGTATAGTCGAAAGTCAGGACACACACCAAGGCTGATATGAAAGAAGGTAGAGGTAACATGTGGGCAGACACTGCCACTAACCCAGCTGCAGAGGCCTAGGGGACATGCCTAACCACAGGGGTCACCATACTAGACCCAAACCTTTTAGCTCTCTTTTCAGGTTTTACGACACTGATGTACCGAAAATGGTCCAGGAGGAGAGGAGACTTGGAAAGAAGGATGAATAAGTCCTGATGTCTGGTGGTAAGAGAGTATGTACTGAGTGCATCGTCCCTATTGATGGTATAAGCAGCATTAAGTGTACTGTTTAGAAGTAGCCATGTGTGACCTGGTGAGCGGAGGATGGGCAGCTGTAGGATTTAGCATCACTACAGTCAGATATAGGTGAGCCTGCATGGCATGTGTTGAATGTAAAGTAGGCCAAAAAGTGAGAAGTTTCTCAGAGTCAGGCCTGAAGCTCTTGTACCTGTTCCAGAGATTGCAGGTTAAGTATATGCAGTTATCAAAGGTGGGACGGTATAAGTACGTGCTTGTGTGTATGGTTATCTCCTTTCGGGATGGTCTGGGGCATATCTGGTGAAGAAAGCCGCCATAAACAATACAGGTAATAAAGAAAATGTATACTATGGGGATATAACAAGCTTATGTTACCCCCATACTGTTCCCAGAGTATTGGAAAGTATTTATCAGTTGTCACTTGTATTTGTCTTCTCTATAAAGTACATAAAAGACAGGAAAATTGGGATTTAGTCCTATATTTGGGTTGTATTTTCACAATTGTCCCAGAAGTAGTCTGATGTGCTGATTGACTATGTGATGAATCCTCAAAAGCATGTGATTAATGTATATTCTCGAGTTTTCTCCTTCCTTCCAGATTCTAAGTCAGTGGAAGGAACTTATAAACTAAAACCCAAAGATTGGATGGTGATAAAGAGATATATGAGATTCAATGGTCCCTTCCAGTTCCTGTTGATAACCAATACAGCTGTGAGATTATAAGGAAAACCTTAAACCTCTGCCCGCTCGATAATGTTCTTAAAGACAAACTGGTCAATAAACTATTAGAGGATATGGATCCCGAGACGAGAAACCTAAGAGACTGTTGGATGAATCTGCACTTATATTCCTGTTATGTTTTTATGCAATGTACAGACTGATCATGTGTATTGTAGAGAAATGTGCTATTTGTGAGAAGGAGAAATGAGTGAATATAACCCCTATTGAGGAAATATATATTCAATTAAGTATTTAAAGGTTAAAACACCAAGAGTAAACCAAGAAGCTGTTATAATCCGAAGATGACTGATACATTTAGCCTCAGACATATAGAGTCTCACTGCATAGAGATGACAATAGTCAATGTATATGCTCTTGATTTCTCACAGGCCGGTAGAAAGAGAAAAACTGATGTTGTGAATATCAGAACAATTGACTTTCAATCTGAAATCTGGTACAACCCGGCAGATATGTTCTGAATATACATAAGGTGGAATCAGATTGTATTGATATATCACAAAAGGTGGGAATTGTGGTGGGAAAGTATTAGAAAATGTCCTGAGAATCAATAATCAATGGTAATTGTGTCTATGGCTTTAAGAGAATATGTTCAGTATATGATGAGAAGCCGAGTTATTAGAATGTCTTACTGTTCAGCAAGTTCTCACAGCTTATTATCAAGGTCTCCTGATAAGATGGTCCGGTGTCTGCCTCACTCCCATACTCCCTTCATGTGAGAAACAAGATACAAGAGCTCGGCCTTATCGTGAAACATTCCAAGGTCTACTGACAATGAGCCAGTGTAGGACTACACACCCCTTATCACCCCCAGAGCTCAGGGAAGGTGGAGAGAAATGTTGACCCAAATAGGGATTGTTCTTCTGATACTGATGATACTCTCAATTTGTGTGATCCCCTGCATCAGGAGGATGACGATTAAAACTATAGAAGCAGGAACAAAGAGAGTATTTGTAAACCACACAGAAATGGACCCACTGATGACAGAACCTGAAATTGATATGGAGACAATAAAGCTGTATGATGATGTGGCAGCTCCCCCCCCCCCCCCGGGAATATGTGGAGTTAATTTAGGGAAAGTAAGGATCTGATTTCCAATGTGAAAGGCCTTTAAAGGGGTTGTCCCATCACAAGGATCCTATCTATACTGTTTGCTAATGTGAATGTAAGACTTTTCCTAAATACATTGCTTCAGCAAAACTGCTGTTTGTCCACTATCTTACTTTATTTATTTTTTTGGGACACATCCCTTGACTTATCTGGTCATAAGTCAAGTGATGTATCTGCTGCTCTGAGGGGGGAGGGACTATGTGCACAGGAGCAAGCCTGGAGGGGGGGGGGGGGGGGTAGTTTACCCTTTGGGGGGAAGGGGCCGCCAATACAAACCCGGCATTCGCTGTAATAGAGAGGCGGATGCTGGGGAGGGTTAGACGCCAGCCCAGATGCCCGCAACATCGCTATGCTTCTGCCCTGCATGAAGCCAGCAGCGGCAGGAGTGATGCTGCTATTCCGGAGTGGGGGTGGGGGGAATAACAGCATCGCTTCTGCCGCTGCTGGCTTCATGCAGGGCAGAAGCATAGCGATGTTGCTGGCATCTGTGCCGGCGTCTGTGCATCTGTGCCAGCGTCTACACTCCTGTAATAGAGAGGCGGATGCCGGGTTTGTATTCACATATGCAAAGCCAAGCGGCGAGATGCCGCTGGCCCTGTGTGCACGCTCATAGACCAGTCTAGCCTTCACAATGTGAATACAGACCCGACATCCGCTGTAATAGAGAGAGGCGGATGTCAGGTCTGTATTCGCATTGTGAAGGCTAGACTGGTCTATGAGCGCGCATGCAGGGCCAGCGGCATCTCGCCGCTTGGCTTTGCATATGTGACCCCGCCCACCAATGACGCAACAAAGCCGGAAGACAGAAGATTTTATAGCAACGAAGACTGGTGAGTATGCGACGTGGGACAACCCCTTTAAGTGGGATCCTATCCACAAGGGATAGGTTGTCACCCAGAAGGTGAAGAAAATTGTACCACATTTGAACAGATCAGTAGGTTCGCAGGCTTAGGGAAAAATTAGTATTTAGGGGGGAATGTCAGGTCTGAGATCATGAATCAATATTTTTATACTTTATACTGTGTATGTTGTGTGTCACAAATACTAATTTTTCCTTGCTACCAAGCTAATCAGCTATGAAACAAAGATGGCGTCGGCATCCTGCCTGCCACACCTCATGGAAAATTCCTCAGGTTGAAACCGAGACTGGATCTGGTTGTGTGTCAGAGTCAAGAGCCAATGGGGGATGGACAGCTCAGGAATGTCAGAAGAAGCTTCATATCATATTATGCATTAATCCATCCTTTTCCTTTCCTGTATAAATATGTGACGTAAATAAACCCCAGTACAGTGCTAAGCGGAGGAGATTAAGAAAGCATGAGCTGGGATTGAAAACGGAACTGATTGTCTGTGTCATTCCTAGCGCTGTGCACACATGCTCACTGATTTGGACTGACTGATTGACCCGATATTGTCGATTACGACCCCGACATATTCTTGTACATAGGAGCAGTATTATAGTAGTTATATACTTGTACATAGGAGCAGTATTATAGTAGTTATATTCTTGTACATAGGAGGTAGTATTATAGTAGTTATATTCTTGTACATAGGAGGTAGTATTATAGTAGTTATATTCCTGTACATAGGAGCAGTATTATAGTAGTTATAGTCTTGTACATAGGAGCAGTAGTATAGTAGCTATAGTCTTGGATATAGAGGGCAGTATTATAGTAGTTATATTCTTGTACATAGGAGGTAGTATTATAGTAGTTATATTCCTGTACATAGGAGCAGTATTATAGTAGTTATAGTCTTGTACATAGGAGCAGTAGTATAGTAGCTATAGTCTTGGATATAGAGGGCAGTATTATAGTAGTTATATTCTTGTACATAGGGGCAGTATTATAGTAGTTATATTTTTGTACATAGGAGGTAGTATTATAGTATATTCTTTACATAGGAGCAGTATTATAGTAGTTATATTCTTGTACATAGGAGCAGTATTATAGTAGTTATATTCTTGTACATAGGAGGTAGTATTATAGTAGTTATATTCTTTACATAGGAGGTAGTAGTATAGTAGTTATATTCTTGTACATAGGAGGTAGTATTATAGTAGTTATATTCTTGTACATAGGGAGCAGTATTATAGTAGTTATATTTTTGTACATAGGAGGTAGTATTATAGTAGTTATATTCTTGTACATAGGAGGTAGTATTATAGTAGTTATATTCTTGTACATAGGAGTAGTATTATAGTAGTTATATTCTTGTACATAGGGAGCAGTATTATAGTAGTTATATTCTTGTACATAGGAGTAGTATTATAGTAGTTATATTCTTGTACATAGGAGCAGTATTATAGTAGTTATATTCTTGGGTACTAGGTTAGTAATAGTTATGAAGGACATATTAAACCGTGCAAATGGGCAAATAGAAAATCAATCCTATCCTTTTATAGCATGAAAGAGTAACATTCAGAATAAAAGAAGTGACTGTAGCACTAGACTGCCTGACTGATATAAAGCTAGAAATATGTAATAATTTATATATTCACCATATTTTACCACATTGGATCCAGTTTCTTTTTGCCACCTTTTCCTGTATCTGGAACCATGGTATGCCCTTGTACAACCTTTCTTTGGGTACGGTTAGCGGTTCTTCCCCGTTATTCTCCTTCCGAAGAGAGTCCAGCACAAATTCCTTCACAGCTACAGTCAAGCAATTTAATTCTTCTATGCTCCAGCCTCCTATATTCATCACTGACAACACACGATACATATATATATGTGTATATGACAACACACAATACATATGGGTAAGTATCAACTTTACTAATTTAGGTTGCTCTACTTTGTCAGCCCTATGTTGGGTGTATAGAATTGTTCATTCAGCACTTTAGGCATGTATCATTCATGAATATATGTATTCCTTTTATGGAACGTCATACTGCATTATTATAGGACTATCCTGATACTTTGTGTATTATTGCTCTTGTTGTACCTTTGTGTACCCCATCATTGGAGCTGGTTTACTTTATTACTAGTGAGCGCTGAGCTCTTTTGAGCGTATACTTACGGCATAAAAACTTTATGGCCCTATCTTTTGTCTGACACCTGTTCTTTGCTATTGTCTCATCTTGTTTGAGATGAATGTATTTTTAACTTTATCTCAAAAAATGTTGATATTTTTTGTATAGTTTTTTGTACGGTGAGTGCCTATTTTTCTTGTTTGACTGGGCAGAGGGAGCAGGACTCCCCTTTATAATGAGGTTTCTAGGCTTATCATCTGATGACCTATCCCTAAGTCATCAAATGAAGATGAGCTGGGGTCTGACAACCAGGCCCCCCACCCCTCAGCTGCTTGAACAGACTGCAGCATTCACAGCATACAAAGTACAGCACCATACACTACACAGTGGTTGTGCTTGGTATTGCAGCTTAGCCCAGTTCACTTATATAAGAATTAGCTGCAGTGAATCGGTCATGTGATGAGGAACATGACATCACATGGACTGTAACATGAAGCAGACCACACAGAGCACCGCGGATCCACAAGGGTCTCAGGTATTGAGCCCCCGCTCATTTTCAGTCTATAACGGATTTGTTATCAATTGATACACCTAGAAAACCCCTTTAAGTCTCAGCTACTATTCACACACATACTTTCTTCTTCGTTCTGTCCTAACACCACCATGTACAGTAGGTATGAGATTCTAAGCTGGGTGTGCAAATATACAGAGATCATGAATGTCACCTACCATGTTGGTCAATCAGAAGGCCCTCCATCAACTGGGTAACAAATTGGTATTCTGAGGGGCGCAGAGACAATACTTGGGGAAAACATTCTTCAAGCAGCGCTATGTCTTTATCCCGCAAGGAAGTGGAATTTTTCTTTAAAGTCTGTGGTCTGTAAAGAGTTTAGCAGTAAATAGGCTGTAGCAATGATTTTATTTCCATCTCCTTTCTCCACCAGTTCAGGCTGTCCTTCTGTCTGTTTCCTCTGCTTTACACTGCAGCACTACTTCCCAAGAATGGCTGCTGTGTATAAGCTTCAGATCTCCAGAAGGACAAGGAGAGCCGATTTCCATCACAGCAAGGACACAATTGTTAGACACATATGTTGACTCTTCTAAGGTCACTTACCTATTGTCACTTTTGCTTGTAGTCACCTCGCACTGCCCTTGTATAGTCAGATTCTGGTCAGCATCTGCAGAGGTTTGGGCTCTGTCCCATCTACTTATTGATGCTTGCTCAGTGTCTTCCTCTGTATCATCCTCTATTTCCACTACAAGTATTGATACTGAATTCCGTATTTCCATAGGAACATTAATGTCTTCCATTTCCACAGTTCCTGTAACAATTTCTGACATGTCCTCCTGGGCTGGATGTTTCCTTTCTTCCCCTGTTACGTTTGCCACACATACTTCACCCGAGTCTACAGATTTGTCCACTTGCTCTAGGATCACTAGATCTCCTTGATTCCTTTGTTGGGTGACAACTTCTTCAGTGATCCCTTGCTTCCAATTGTTTTTATTTTCACAATCTTCCAAGTGTGACTCCTGGTGCTCAACATACAAGTGAGAAGACCTTTCCTCCACAGACCTGTCTTCTAAAGGATGTTCCACGTAAACTGTCTTAGATTTCTTCCACCTTTCACAATCTTCTAATTCATCGAGTGCACTATAGGAGGGTTTACATCTGTGGTCGCCAACTGAGGAGAACACATCACCAACTGATATGTTATCAGCCACCTGGTGAAGTTTAGTTGTTCGCTTTCTCTTCTTCTTGACAGGTTCTTGTGACTGGCCCACACTTTCATGTACTTGACATGTGGTCTCAGTAGGATCTGGATAATTTCTTTGGGAGAAAAGTTCAGTGACGCCATGTTGCTTATTGTCTTCATCCCATCTCTGAAGATGTGTAACCATCTGCTGTTCTCTGGTTGCGCTCTGAGTCTCAGGAGTTAACGAATCCTTCTTTAAACCATCTTCTAAAAGTAGTTTTTTGTCATCTTTCTGCTGTTTCCTCTTCTTCTTCAAACTACCTTCTACCACAGGAAGCTTGGGATGTGAAGCTTTACCAGTAAAATCTTTTCCATGGCGTTTCTTGGAATCTTTGCTTTTATTAGATTTTTTTAGTTTTTTAGCAGGCTCCTGGTAAATAAGACATGATGAGGACATGATTTCTGCTGATACAGCTTTAACTTCTTGCTTTTTCCTTTCTCCCGCCGTTACGTTCGCCACACATACTTCACCCGAGTCTACAGATTTGACCACTTGCTCTCGGATCACTAGATCTCCTTGATTCTTTTGTTGGGTGACAACTTCTTCAGTGATCCCTTGCTTCCAATTGTTTTTATTTTCACAATCTTCCAAGTGTGACTCCTGGTGCTCAACATACAAGTGAGAAGACCTTTCCTCCACAGACCTGTCTTCTAAAGGATGTTCCACGTAAACTGTCTTAGATTTCTTCCACCTTTCACAATCTTCTAATTCATCGAGTGCACTATAGGAGGGTTTACATCTGTGGTCGCCAACTGAGGAGAACACATCACCAACTGATATGTTATCAGCCACCTGGTGAAGTTTAGTTGTTCGCTTTCTCTTCTTCTTGACAGGTTCTTGTGACTGGCCCACACTTTCATGTACTTGACATGTGGTCTCAGTAGGATCTGGATAATTTCTTTGGGAGAAAAGTTCAGTGACGCCATGTTGCTTATTGTCTTCATCCCATCTCTGAAGATGTGTAACCATCTGCTGTTCTCTGGTTGCGCTCTGAGTCTCAGGAGTTAACGAATCCTTCTTTAAACCATCTTCTAAAAGTAGTTTTTTGTCATCTTTCTGCTGTTTCCTCTTCTTCTTCAAACTACCTTCTACCACAGGAAGCTTGGGATGTGAAGCTTTACCAGTAAAATCTTTTCCATGGCGTTTCTTGGAATCTTTGCTTTTATTAGATTTTTTTAGTTTTTTAGCAGGCTCCTGGTAAATAAGACATGATGAGGACATGATTTCTGCTGATACAGCTTTAACCTCTTGCTTTTTCCTTTCTCCCGCCGTTACGTTCGCCACACATACTTCACCCAAGTCTACAGATTTGACCACTTGCTCTCGGATCACTAGATCTCCTTGATTCTTTTGTTGGGTGACAACTTCTTCAGTGATCCCTTGCTTCCAATTGTTTGTATTTTCACAATCTTCCAAGTTTGACTCCTGGTGCTCAACATACAAGTGAGAAGACCTTTCCTCCACAGACCTGTCTTCTAAAGGATGTTCCATGTAAACTGTCTTAGATTTCTTCCACCTTTGACAATCTTCTAATTCAGCGAGTGCACTATAGGAGGGTTCACCCCTGTGGTGGCCAACTGAGGAAAACACATCACCAACTGATATGTTATCAGCTACCTGGTGAAGTTTAGTCTTCTGTTTTCTCTTCTTCTTGACAGGTTCTTGTGACTGGCCCACACTTTCATGTACTTGACATGTGGTCTCAATAGGATCTGGATAATTTCTTTGGGAAAAGAGTTCAGTGACCCCATGTTGCTTATTGTCTTCATCCCATCTCTGAAGATGTGTAACCATCTGCTGTTCTCTGGTTGCGCTCTGAGTCTCAGGAGTTAACGAATCCTTCTTTAAACCATCTTCTAAAAGTAGTTTTTTGTCATCTTTCTGCTGTTTCCTCTTCTTCTTCAAACTACCTTCTACCACAGGAAGCTTGGGATGTGAAGCTTTACCAGTAAAATCTTTTCCATGGCGTTTCTTGGAATCTTTGCTTTTATTAGATTTTTTTAGTTTTTTAGCAGGCTCCTGGTAAATAAGACATGATGAGGACATGATTTCTGCTGATACAGCTTTAACCTCTTGCTTTTTCCTTTCTCCCGCCGTTACGTTCGCCACACATACTTCACCCAAGTCTACAGATTTGACCACTTGCTCTCGGATCACTAGATCTCCTTGATTCTTTTGTTGGGTGACAACTTCTTCAGTGATCCCTTGCTTCCAATTGTTTGTATTTTCACAATCTTCCAAGTTTGACTCCTGGTGCTCAACATACAAGTGAGAAGACCTTTCCTCCACAGACCTGTCTTCTAAAGGATGTTCCATGTAAACTGTCTTAGATTTCTTCCACCTTTGACAATCTTCTAATTCAGCGAGTGCACTATAGGAGGGTTCACCCCTGTGGTGGCCAACTGAGGAAAACACATCACCAACTGATATGTTATCAGCTACCTGGTGAAGTTTAGTCTTCTGTTTTCTCTTCTTCTTGACAGGTTCTTGTGACTGGCCCACACTTTCATGTACTTGACATGTGGTCTCAATAGGATCTGGATAATTTCTTTGGGAAAAGAGTTCAGTGACCCCATGTTGCTTATTGTCTTCATCCCATCTCTGAAGATGTGTAACCATCTGCTGTTCTCTGGCTGCGTTCTGAGTCTCAGGAGTTAACAATTCCTTCTTTAAACCATCTTCTAAAAGTCGTTTTTTGTCACCTTTCTGTTGTTTCTTCTTCTTCTTCGAACTACCTTCTACCACAGGAAGCTTGGGATGTGAAGCCTTACCAGTAAAATCTTTTCCATGGCGTTTCTTGGAATCTTTGCTTTTATTAGATCTTGTAAGTTTTTTAGCAGGCTCCTGGTAAATAAGACATGATGAGGACATGACTTCTGCTGATACAGCTTTAGCCTCTTGCTTTTTCCTTTCTCCCGCCGTTACGTTCGCCACACATACTTCACCTGAGTCTACAGATTTGACCACTTGCTCTCGGATTATTAGATCTCCTTGATTCCTTTGTTGGGTGACAACTTCTTCAGTGATCCCTTGCTTCCAATTGTTTTTATTTTCACAATCTTCCATGTTTGACTCCTGGTGCTCAACATACAAGTGAGAAGACCTTTCCTCCACAGAATTGTCTTCTAAAGGATGTTCCATGTAAACTATCTTAGATTTCTTCCACCTTTCACAATCTTCTAATTCAGCGAGTGCACTATAGGAGGGTTCACCCCTGTGGTGGCCAACTGAGGAGAACACATCACCAACTGATATGTTATCAGCTACCTGGTGAAGTTTAGTCTTCTGTTTTCTCTTCTTCTTGACAGGTTCCTGTGACTGGCCCACACTTTCGTGTACTTGACATGTGGTCTCAGTAGGATCTGGATAATTTCTTTGGGAGAAAAGTTCAGTGACCCCATGTTGCTTATTGTCTTCATCCCAGCTCTGAAGATGTGTAACCATCTGCTGTTCTCTGGCTGCACTCTGAGTCTCAGGAGTTAACAATTCCTTCTTTAAACCATCTTCTAAAAGTCGTTTTTTGCCACCTTTCTGCTGTTTCTTCTTCTTCTTCGAACTTCCTTCTACCACAGGAAGCTTGGGATGTGAAGCCTCACCAGTAAAATCTTTTCCATGGCGTTTCTTGGAATCTTTGCTTTTATTAGATTTTGTTAGTTTTTTAGCAGGCTCCTGGTAAATAAGACAAGATGAGGACATGACTTCTGCTGTTACAGCTTTAGCCGCTTGCTTTTTCCTTTCTCCCGCCGTAACGTCCGCCACACATACTTCACCCGAGTCTACAGATTTGACCACTTGCTCTAGGATCACTAGATCTCTTCGATTCTTTTGTTGGGTGACAACTTCTTCAGTGATCCCTTGCTTCCAATTGTTTTTATTTTCACAATCTTCCATGTTTGACTCCTGGTGCTCAACATACAAGTGAGAAGACCTTTCCTCCACAGACCTGTCTTCTAAAGGATGTTCCATGTAAACTATCTTAGATTTCTTCCACCTTTCACAATCTTCTAATTCAGTGAGTGCACTATAGGAGGGTTTACCCCTGTGGTGGCCAACTGAGGAGAACACATCACCAACTGATATGTTATCAGCTACCTGGTGAAGTTTAGTCTTCTGTTTTCTCTTCTTCTTGACAGGTTCTTGTGACTGGCCCACACTTTCATGTACTTGACATGTGGTTTCAGGAGAATCTGGATCATTTCTTTGGGAGAAAAGTTCAGTGACTCCATGTTGCTTATTGTCTTCATCCCATCTCTGAAGATGTGTAACCATCTGCTCTTCTCTGGCTGCGTTCTGAGTCTCAGGAGTTAACAATTCCTTCTTTAAACCATCTTCTAAAAGTCGTTTTTTGTCACCTTTCTGTTGTTTCTTCTTCTTCTTTGAACTACCTTCTACCACAGGAAGCTTGGGATGTGAAGCTCCACCAGTAAAATCTTTTCCATGGCGTTTCTTGGAATCTTTGCTTTTATTAGATTTTGTAAGTTTTTTAGCAGGCTCCTGGTAAATAAGACATGATGAGGACATGACTTCTGCTGATACAGCTTTAGCCTCTTGCTTTTTCCTTTCTCCCGCCGTTACGTCCGCCACACATACTTCACCCGAGTCTACAGATTTGACCACTTGCTCTAGGATCACTAGATCTCTTCGATTCTTTTGTTGGGTGACAACTTCTTCAGTGATCCCTTGCTTCCAATTGTTTTTATTTTCACAATCTTCCATGTTTGACTCCTGGTGCTCAACATACAAGTGAGAAGACCTTTCCTCCACAGACCTGTCTTCTAAAGGATGTTCCATGTAAACTATCTTAGATTTCTTCCACCTTTCACAATCTTCTAATTCATCGAGTGCACTATAGGTGGGTTTACCCCTGTGGTGGCCAACTGAGGAGAACACATCACCAACTGATATGTTATCAGCCACCTGGTGAAGTTTAGTCTTCTGTTTTCTCTTCTTCTTGACAGGTTCTTGTGACTGGCCCACACTTTCATGTACTTGACATGTGGTTTCAGGAGAATCTGGATCATTTCTTTGGGAGAAAAGTTCAGTGACTCCATGTTGCTTATTGTCTTCATCCCATCTCTGAAGATGTGTAACCATCTGCTGTTCTCTGGCTGCACTCTGAGTCTCAGGAGTTAACAATTCCTTCTTTAAACCATCTTCTAAAAGTCGTTTTTTGTCACCTTTTTGCCGTTTTTTCTTCTTCTTCAAACTACCTTCTACCACAGGAAGCTTGGGATGTGAAGCTTCACCATTAAAATCTTGTCCATAGCTTTTCTTGGAGTCTTTACTTTTATTAGATTTTGTTAGCTTTTTAGCAGGCTCCTGGTGAACAAAGCATGATGAGGACATGACTTCTGCTATTATGACTTTAGCCTTGGTCTGAGATTTCTCCTTGATTTCTGTTTTATGTTTCTTGGTATGTTCTGGAAAGGAGATGAGCAAATTTTTTAATCTGCTATAGAGGAAGGACTGTGATACAACTCGCTAATAGGGGTTTTGTAAAGCTGGGTGAAAACCACAGTGAGAGACGTAACACAGGCAACATTGGTTCTCACCCAACATTCTCAGAAACTGGTAGGATCCATTTGAATGGTCATTAACTTAGTCGCAAGTGATACCCAATGTGATTCTGTCCCAAAATGCACTTTATTCAACAATATTGCAGTTTTCTGCCTGATATACCTCTCTAAATGTACTGCCACTAGGTGGCTCCCTTTTAGCTAATTAGCTATTCACTCCATGTTACGACGGAAATTCTGCCTTTAGTTATCTTCAAAATCAAAATGGATTCACAGTGAGAGGAGGAGAGAGGGCCTGCTCTCTGTTCACACAATGCATGGAGAAGGGAGGAACAGGTTGTCCTCCCAACATCTATGAATTTGCACAGAGAAGGCACTAAAAGAATTCTGCAGCTTCTACAATATAAAGAGAGCTGTCTGTGTACGTGTGACTGGCTGCTTGTGCTACTGCTGATGCGATGTTAGTCATAGACAATTAGGTTATGTTCACATGGTGGAATTTGTACAAGCTGAAAAACTCAGCTTCAGGAATTTGAATTTACAAGTTTTGCACCGGCCGGGCAGTGTTTTCTTGTGTCGCATCAACTTCAATAGGACTTTATCTAGTGAAATTCACCTGAAGATTAAAGGGGTTACCTGGGATAAAATTGATTTTCTACCCTAATGTAAACACCCTCCCCTCACCTGCTTTCTAAATTACATATTTTAACAAAAAGGTATATTTACCCATATCCCTAGGGCAGTCATGTGACCGCCCTAGGGGCATTTTTGATGACGTTACGTTTCCCTATTTCTGGAAACTGAACGTCACCAATACTCTCCTTCCCCCTCCACGCCATCATACTTACATGTCTTCCTGTCCAGACTTCGTTCTGTGGGGACGGCTCCTCCTCTTTTTTAACTCTGCCGATGCGTGCGCAGGCCGGAGGTGCCTCTGACGCCTGTGCAATAGACATGGAGTGCCATCTCTACTGTGCAGGCATCAGAGGTACCTCTGGCCTGCGTACACACCAGCAGAGTAAAAAAAAACAAAAAAACCCTGTCCTTACAGAAAGGGAAATCTGAACAAGAAGACACGTATGTATGATGAGGTGAAGTGTGGGGGTGGGGGTGAGAGATTGAGAGGGAAGTAGTGTGAGTCAGCTTACCATGATACATTGCATGAACTAAGACAGCAGGAAGCTGAACCAAGTAAACAAATGCAGAGGATGCCAAGAGCTCCCAGAGAAACCCAGAAATCACTCAAAACAAAGCTAAAGGTATTTGGGTGAATTTATTAACCCATTAATAGAATTAACAGACCTTTAAAAAAAAAAAAAATTTGGGCTGGAAAACACCTTTAATGGTCAGGCTTATTTTTACTACTAGCTGAAAAAATGAAGTAGAGGAGAAAAACAGCGTCTGCCCTCACTAAAAGAAATAGGAGGCTGATTTCAGGTGGAATTTGGAGCTGATTTTATGGTGGAATCCACATCAAATTCAGTCATGGTAATAAAAGCTAAGCAGCTTTCCTGACTGTGCTCAGATTTCTCTTTTTCTGTGTCAGGGATCTTTTTAACTACCATATTTTTCGGACTATAAGACGCACTGGACTATAAGCCTGAACTATAAGGTTTTAGAGGCGGAAAATAGGGAAAAAAAATTTTGAAGGAAAAAACTGGTAAAATATTTAATATATGGGAGTTGTAGTTTTGCAACAGCTGCAAGGCCACATTGACAGGTGACCCTGCAGCTGTACGGGGATGCATAGAGCGTTTTCTTGTGGGGCCAGATGTACTTTTTAGTTATACCATTTTGGGGAATGTCTATTGCTTAGATCAGGGGTCCTCAAACCGGCCCGTGGGCCACATGCGGCCCGCCAAGCACATTTGTCTGGCCCCGCATACAACGCCGGCAGGCGTGCATTTATAATGAAGCTCCTGGGGAGCTCAGGCCAGGCCATGGAGCGCACTTCACTTTACCTATTGGAGGGCACCACTCCCGATGTCTTGCGACCTGCTCTGCCTCCGGCCCACTGTTTAAAAAGTTTGAGGACCCATGGCTTAGATCACCTTTTATTTAAATCAGAGGCAAAACGGTGAAAAAAACCCGGTGGTTTGGCACTTTTGATTTTGACGTTTACCGTACAAGACAACTATTAGTAGACCGGGCATTTTCGGACACAGGGATACCTAATGTGTATGTGTTTGACATATGATTTTCTACTTGTATATGTATTCTAGGTAAACGAGGTGATTTAGAACTTTATATATTTCATTTTTTTATTATATATTTTTAAAGCTTTTTTTCTTTTCAACTATTTTATTACAGGGTGGGACATTTATAAGGATACACCTAAATAAAACGGGAATGGTTGGTGATATCAACTTCCTGTTTGTGGCACATTAGCATATGGGAGGGGGAAAACTTTTCAAGATGGGTGGTGACCATGGCGGCCATTTTGGATCCAACCTTAGTTTTTCAATAGGAAAAGGGTCATGTGACACATCAAACTTGTTGAAAATTTCATAAGAAAAACAATGGTGTGCTTGGTTTTAACGTAACTTTATTCTTTCATGAGTTATTTACAAATTTCTGACCACTTACAAAATGTGTTCAACGTGCTGCCCATTGTGTTGCATTGTCAATGCAGCCCTCTTCTCCCACTCTTGACACACTGATAGCAACAGTGCAGAAGAAATGCTAGCACAGGCTTCCGGTTTCCGTTGTTTCAGGTGCTGCACATCTCGTATCTTCATAGCATAGACAATTAGCTTCAGATGACCCCAAAGATAAAAGTTTAAAAGGATTCTACCATTAAACTACTTTTTTTTCTAATTACCACGTCGGAATAGCCTTAAGAAAGGCTATTCGTCTCCTACCTTTAGACGTGGTCTCCGTCGCGCCATTCCGTAGAAATACCGGTTTTAACCGGTATGCAAATGAGCTCTCCGCAGCAATGAGGGCGGGCCCCAGCGCTGAAAGGCCGATGAGCGCATCCCCATTGCTGCCCGAGAGCTCTTTCCTGTGCCGCCTCCTTCTTCTGCAGCAACTCTGCCTCTTCTGGCTTCTCTTGCTCTTGTAGTTCTATACAAGAGCATAGAGAGTCAACCCCAAAATGGCCATTTTTGGATAGCCGCTCTTGCAGTTCAACACAGGAGCCGGCCGGTGGCCATTTTGGGGTAGCCGCTCTTGCAGTTCAATACAGGAGCTGGTCGGCGGCCATTTTGGGGTGGCCTCTCTATGCTCATGTATAGAACTACAAGAGCAAGAGAAGCCAGAAGAGGCGGAGTTGCTGCAGAAGAAGGAAGCGGCGCAGGAAAGAGCTCTGGGCAGCTATGGGGATGCGCTCATCGGTGTTTCAGCACTGGGGCCCCCCTCATTGCTGCGGAGAGCTCATTTGCATACCGGTTAAAACCGGTATTTCTACAGAACGGCGCGGCGGAGACCACGTGTAAAGGTAGGAGACGAATAGCCTTTCTTAAGGCTATTCCGACGTGTTCATTAGAAAAAAAGGTAGTTTAATGGTAGAATCCCTTTAAAGGGGTCAGATCAGGAGACCTTGGTGGCCATTCAACTGGCCCACAACGACCAATCCATTTTCCAGGAAAATGTTCATCTAGGAATGCTCAGACCTGACACCCATAATGTGTTGGTTCACCATCTTGCTGGAAAAACTCAGGGAACGTGCTAGCTTCAGTGCATAAAGAGTGAAACACATCATCATGTAGTAATTTCAGATATCCAGTGCCATTGAGGTGTCCACTGATGAAGAATGTCCCCACTATCTTTGGGGGTCATCTGAAGCCAATTGTCTATGCTGTGAAGATACGAGATGTGCAACACCTGAAACAACGGATACCGGAAGCCTGTGCTAGCATTTCTTCTGCACTGTTGCTATCAGTGTGTCAAGAGTGGGAGAAGAGGGTTGCATTGACAATCCAACACAATGGGCCGCACTTTGAACACATTTTATAAGTGGTCAGAAATTTGTAAACAACTCATGAAAGAATAAAGTTACGTTAAAACCAAGCACACCATTGTTTTTCTCGTGAAATTCTCAACAAGTTTGATGTGTCACACGGCCCTCTTACCATTTTAAAAACTAAAGTTAGATCCAAAATGTCCGTCTTCAAAATGGCCTCCATGGTCACCACCCATCTTAAAAAGTTTTTCCCCCTCCCATATGCTAATGTGCCACAAACAGGAAGTTGATATCACCAACCATTCCCATTTAATTTAGGTGTAAGGGCTAGTTCACACGTGGGCAAAGGGGCGGATTTTGACAGCGGATTTCGCTTCAAAATCCGCCCCTTTACAATGGTGGTCTATGCAGACCACCGGGCTTCTTTTTTCCGCTAGCGGCGGGCTGCTGCTAGCGGAGAAAAGAAACAAAATGTCCTATCTTTAGGTGGCAGCTGTGACGTGCTGGGCCGCGGCTTCCGCCTAGCGGCAGCACCCTCCTATGTCAGCTCATTCATTTGAGCCGACATAAGAGGGGAAAGCCGGGACCGCGATGGTCTCGACAGGCGGGTTTTGACCAGAGAGAGACGTGGCTTGCCGCGTCGCTATCTGTGTCAAAACCCGCGCGGACGGTTCACATGTGAACTGACCCTAACCATATAAATGGCTCACCCTGTAGTTTATTGTCCCCAGAAGTGGCTCCATATAATTTTATATCCCCACCAGTAGTCCCATATAGTTTAATTTCCCCTAAATGACCCCACTCAGTTTAATGACCCTCACCAGTGGCCCCATATAGTTTGCTGTCCCCAGCAGTGACCCCCATTTAATTTAACGATTAAACTTTAATCAATAAACTTTATAAAACTTTTAATGGCTCCTATCTGTACCTAACTTTTCCTGGTCACGTTTTCATCACCAGCTCCAGGCGCAAATATGTAACGCAGATGATGGCTTCGGAAGCCCCATGTTTGAGGTTCCTGAAATCATCAGACTGCTCCTTACTACACACACAGCCTCAGATAGAAAAATAAAATGTGCTACAGTCATAATGGAGCAATTAGCAGCAGAAACACTGATAGGACACCATGTATAAAGACTTATACAGTCAGAGAACAGACTAAGCCGCAAGACCTTGCACAGATTTCAACTTTTGATAAAAACTCTGGGGCCCTTTAAGAGACATTCTAGAGTTGTCCTACTTACTCTTCTTTCTTTTCATAGGTTCGTTCTGGGTATTGCTGTCTGTATACTCTGTCCTCTCCCCCGTTTTGATGCTTATGATCGAACTTCTCATTGTATCCCTGTTGATCGGCCTCTGAGGAGCAGAATATTCTCCGATCATGTCTGATCCTGTACAGTTCTCTGCAGGATTCCCCGGCATTGTAATCCACACTGAAAGGAGAGAAATACGATAGATCTATAACATGGGATCCTGGGTAAGGGATAAATGTTACACTGGTCTGAGGTATTTGGGAAATTTCTATTGATTTGATCCCAATTTTTATGGGAGTTGAAACAGCAAAAAAACCACTCCTCATTTTTTTTTTTTTTTCAGCTACATTTATTTTATGGGAAAAATAGTTATGTAAGTTTGTAGACCGGACGTTTTCAGACACAGGGATACATAAGGTTCTAGGGAAAGGATGGGGATGATTTGAATGTATATATGTATATATATATATATATATATATATATATATATATTGCTCCAAAAAATAAAGGGAACACTCAAATAACACATCCTAGATCTTAATAAATGAAATATTCTCATTGAATACTTTGTTCTGTACAAAGTTGAATGTGATAACAACAAAATCACTCAAAAATCATCAATGTGCTGAATCAGATTCAGGTCTGGAGAACGGACAGGCTAGTCCATAGCTTCAATGCCTTCACGCGTCATCTTGCAGGAACTGATGACACACTCCAGCCACATGAGTTCTGGCATTGTCCTGCATTAGGAGGAACCCAGGGCCAATCGCACCTGCATATGGTCTCACAAGGAGTCTGAGGATCTCATCTCGGTACCTAATGGCAGTCTGGCTATCTCTGCCGAGCACATGGAGGGCTGTGTGGTCCTCCAAAGAAATGCCACCCCACACCATTACTGACCCACTGCCAAACCGGTCATGCTGAAGGATGTTGCAGGCAGCAGATCACTCTCCATGGCGTCTCCAGACTCTGTCACGTCTATCACATGTGCTCATTGTGAATCTGCTTTCATCTGTGAAGAGCGCAGGGCGCCAATGGCAAAGTTGACAATACTGGTGTTCTGTGGCAAATGCCAAGCGTCCTGCATGGTGTTGGGTTGTGAACACATCCCCCATCTGTGGACGTCGGGCCTCATACTATCCTCATGGAGTCGGTTTCTGTTTATGCAGACTCATGCACATTTGTGGCCTGCTGGAGGTCATTTTGCAGGACTCTGGCAGTGCTCCTCCTGTTCCTCCTTGCCAAAGACGGAGGTAGCAGTCCTGCTGCTGGGTTGTTGCCCTCCAACGGCCCCCTCCACGTCTCCTGGTGTACTCGCCTGTTTCCTAGTAGCGCCTCCAGTGTGTCACGTTGTACCACAGACTGTCCAGGAGTTGGCAGATGCTTTAGTCCAGGTCTGGGAGGAGATCCCTCAGGAGACCATCCGCAACCTCATCAGGAGCATGCCCAGGCGTTGTAGGGAGGTCATAGAGGCCTGTGGAGGACACACACACTACTCAGCCTCATTTTGACATGTTTAAGGACATTACAAAATTACATCAAAGTTGGATCAGCCTGTAGAGTGTTTTTCCACTTTAATTTTGGGGGGGACTCCAAATCCAGGCCTCCATTGGTTAATTTGATTTCCATTGATGATTTTTGTGTGATTTTGTTGTCATCACATTCAACTTTGTATAGAACAAAGTATTCAATTAGAACATTTCATTCATTCAGATCTAGGATGTGTTTTTCACTGTTCCCTTTATTTTTGGAGCAGTGTATACATACACACACACACACATACAGTATATATATAAACATAGGGTATGTAAGAAGGTAGACTACTAATATATGTATACGTTTGCCGACAAGAAAGGCGAGACTACCCAACACCAATTAATAAAATATATAACCAAAGTTCAGTTATATGAACATTTAAAACCACAAAACAGAATTGAAAAAAGAAAGGAAGGAAAAAACACATCCAAATGAACCAGCATACAGGTAAGTATATCATCAATATCATCCATCACACAGAAAAAGGGGCAGTATATTTCCATACGCCAACCTTTTCCTGGGGTTGTGGGAACGCTCCATCTTTCTCACTGAGCCTCCCCCAATGATCAAACAGGTCCATTTCTGGGGGAGGTTCATTGATGACATTTCTTTGATTTGGCAAGGTACCACCAACGACTTAGAGACATTTATCTCTTCTCTCAATTCCAATAATAATATTTCACTTACCTACAAATATACCGTATATACTCGAGTATAAGCCAAATTTTTCAGCCCAGTTTTTGAGCTGAAAAAGCCCCCCTCGGCTTATACTCCTTTTTTTTTGGAGGGGGGGGGGGTCTATGACCAGCCACAATATCAATGTATAGAATCTCCCATAAAATAGTGCAAAAAAAAAAAAAAAATTAAAAAAATTATAATAAAAGTTGTAAATCCCTCCTTTCCCTAGAATACATACAAAAGTAGAAAATGACTGTGAAACACAAACACATTAGGTATCCCTGTGTCTTACAGTGCCCGGTCTACTGAATATAGGATCTGCAGTGCTCCTGTTCTGTGGGGAGGGGTTAATAGGAACACTGCAGATACCCTATAGTCAGCCAGGCTGAATTCCAAGTGGGGAAAAAAAAAAAACAGTCCTCAAGCTCAGGGAAGGGGCAGACAGACAACCAAAACACCCCCTCCCCTTCCCCAGCAACTACTGCACCCAAAAACTCTGACCATTTTAATTTTTGAAATTTTCCAGTAGCTGCTGCATCCCCCCCCCCCAGGCTTATACTTGAGTCAATAAGTTTTCCCAGTTTTTTGTGGTAAAATTAGGGGCCTCGGCTTATATTCGGGTCGGCTTATACTCAAGTATATACGGTAGTCAACAACAATTGGGAGTTTTTAGATGTTAAATTAAGGGTTGGAGAGGATGGTTTCATACAAACTGATTTATTTCGGAAAGAAACCTCCACTAATTCCCTGTTACATTTCAACACAGCTCATCCGCGCCATCTTGTGCAAAATATACCGGTTGGACAATTCAAAGAGCTCGCAGAATATGCTCTAAGGATGAATCTTTCATACAATCTTCATGTGATCTGAGTCGACGGTTTCATGACCGCGGATATGGTGAGAGCTTCATCATGAAGGGTTTTAAAAGAGCATTTTCTTCTGATAGAAGAGAAATCTTAAAAAACACCAACGTTCGCTTTATTACCAACTATACTTCTAGGTGCCATGAGATGGATCGAATCCTCCAAAAGTATTGGAATTTATAAACAACAGATCCGATTATAAAAAATTATGTGAATAAACCTCCGAACATTACTTACCAGAGATCAAAAAATTTAAAGGACACCTTAGTACATAGTCATTATATTTCCAACTCACAACCACGTGTTTTTGATGCTCGTGAATGGGGTTGTAAACCATGTGGTAGATGCGTAGCTTGCCCCAATGTTGACAATAGCAAAGATTTTCGGAATTCGGACAAATCATGCATATTCCAAATACGCCTGTCTCTCAATTGCCAGTCATCTTGAGTTATTTCTCTTCATGTCCCTGTGGATTTATTTATGTGGGCCTTACTAGCAGAGAATTTAGGAAACGTATCAGGGAGCACGTTTTGGCCACTAAAAATGCAAAACATGTGAGTGATACTCAAATCTTGAAAACACTTCCGAAACATTTCAAACTTCATCACAATTCTGATTCGTCTCTAATACGTTTCCGTGCGATTGATCAAGTCAAAGGTGGCCCCTGCCTTGGCAACTGGCGGCGTCTTCTTGCTCAAAAAGAGTCCCGATTAGAGATGAGCGAGTACTGTGCCGATCAGCCGATCCGAACAGCACGCTAGCAAAGAAATGAATGGACGTAGCCGGCACGCGGGGGGTTAAGCGGCCGGCCGCCGTCAAAGCGGAAGTACCAGGTGCATCCATTCATTTCTATGGAGCGTGCTGTTCGGATCGGCTGATCCAAACAGTACTCGCTCATCTCTAGTCCCGATGGATTCTCACCTTGGATTCACTTCAGCCAAAAGGTTTGAACGAAAATTTAAATTTTGTCTCTTTTCTTTGAGCGAGGTTGTTGTTTTTTTTGTTTTTTCCACCATGGCATTTATCACTTTCTCTGCAGTTTTTTTTGTCATTTATATTTATGTGGCTCTAGTTTACTGACTCATTTGGGTGATATAACTATCTCCCTCATGAGTCATTTTATTTATATGTAGTTGTTATTTTACATGATTTTAACCAATAAATGCTTACCAATCTCCTTTTGTTCCATTTTTCTATTCTATAGGTCCCCTCCGTTATACATCACTAGCATTACCCCTGACTTCGTCCGCGCCGTCCTTTGTCCCTACCTAAGATGTGTTTCACAGTATGTAATGAGTTTTAAATGTGTTCTAGGGAAACTGTCGGGGTTTTTTTGGAGGTTATTTTTGGTCATTTTTTTTTTTTTTTTAATTGTGTTTCTGCATTTATTGCACTCTCTAGGGGTCTCGAACCCCAGGGTGTTCGATTAGTAATGCATTGTATAATACTGGCACTTCTATTGCAAGTTACGTAGCATAGGCTGCAATAGAACCGTGGGTTTTATGCTAAGCTTTGCATAATACCGGTCTGTGGGTGCAATGATTGTCCACATTAACTCTTCCAGCGCCTCAGTCACAGCTGACCGAGGCACCATTTCCTCCGCTGGCGGGTGGGCACTGCTATGTTCCTTCACCGCGCCGCCACCTGGACCAAGCTCCGGGGCCGCCGTCACGTTGCTTTGGCAGTCGGGAGACTTGCACAGGGTCCCCGGCCTGTCGGTCTTTTGCTCCAACTGCAGCCTATGCCCCTTTAAGGTTTTTCACTGCGGTGGGTGATCGAGACATGAATTCCATCATCGTGCCTGCAGTAGAAGCGCTGGATTTATGCTATGCATTGCATAATACCAGTGCTTCTATTGCAGGCTACGTAGCATAGGCTGCAATAGGAGCGAAAGACCAACAGGCCGGGGACCCTGCACAAGGCTCCCGGCTGCCATAGCAACGTGACGCCGGCCCAGGAGCTTGGTCCGGGTGCCAGCGTGGAAAAGGAACATAGCAGAGAGGGAACATCGCATCGCATCGGCGGAGGACATAGCTCCTCGGACAGCTGTGACTGAGGCGCCGATAGGGTTAATGGGGACGATCGTTGCGGACACTGGCCACCCCCACCTTGTGCATGCTATCTAGGCTGCAACATCTGCCGGCATGAGCGGTCCTGTGTAGCCGGCCAGCATGCCAGCAGTGTGTAGGCGGCCTGGGATGGCAGCGGCGGCCAGATCATGCGGTCTGTCGCCATGTTGACTACCGTCTCCCCGGTCAATCGCCCCACCCACACTTCACCAGCAACATATGGTGTCGCAGCACTGGTTCCATAGCCTGCCCACACCCTGCACCAATAGGAGGTGCGTGGAAAGACCTGGGCTGGTGTAATGCCAGCTCCTACAGTAGAGCCGGAGTGAACTTTTGAGGGTCGCGATGGCGATTTGGGGTGAGTGACCCACATTTAGAGTAACCTATCCTTCCTTCCTGGGCAATATGACGGTGTGTATGAAATTTCAACAAAATCCATTCAGCCGTTTGGCTGTGATTGAGGAACAAACATCCAAACACACAAACTTTCACCTTTATATTAGTAGGATTCAATTTTATTCATCTTTGGCAACTTGTTTTTTTTTTGTTTTCACCTCCTCCAGCCTAACAAAATAATATTTCAGCCTGGACAACCCCTTTAAGGTTTTTCACTGCGGTGGGTGATCGAGACATGAATTCCATCATCGTGTTTCGTCTTTACGTTGTTCCGACATGAATATCATTATTGTTGTTAACATGTGGTTGTTATGGTCACAGGTCTCCATGTCAGACATCATCGTATCTGTACTCTCCACCTGTCGTGACTGGATTTTGTAAGCTCAGCAGTAGATTTCGGGGTACTCGCCAATTCTCCATCACTTCTCTACCATTGTTTGGAATTAAATAAAACCTAACGTTATTTATAGCTTAATAAATGGATAGCTGTGCAGGCGTGATATACGGATTGCTGCATGTGATATATGGATGGCTCGGATCGTTCTATATGAGATACAGATCGCTGTATGTGATATATGGATGGCTCGGATTGCTCTATATGATATACGGATTGCTGCATGTGATATATGGATGGCTCGGAACGCTCTATATGAGATACAGATCGCTGTATGTGATATATGGATGGCTCGGATCGCTCTATATGATATACGGATTGCTGCATGTGATATATGGATGGCTCGGATCGCTCTATATGATATATGGATTGCTGTATGTGATATATGGATGGCTCGGATTGCTCTATATGATATACGGATTGCTGCATGTGATATATGGATGGCTCGGAACGCTCTATATGAGATACAGATCGCTGTATGTGATATATGGATGGCTCGGATCGCTCTATATGATATACGGATTGCTGTATGTGATATATGGATGGCTCGGATCGCTCTATATGATATACGGATTGCTGCATGTGATATATGGATGGCTCGGATCGCTCTATATGATATATGGATTGCTGTATGTGATATATGGATGGCTCGGATTGCTCTATATGATATACGGATCGCTGTATGTGATATATGGATGGCTCGGATCGCTCTATATGAGATACAGATCGCTGATTGTGATATATGGATGGCTCGGATTGCTCTATATGATATACGGATTGCTGCATGTGATATATGGATGGCTCGGAACGCTCTATATGAGATACAGATCGCTGTATGTGATATATGGATGGCTCGGATTGCTCTATATGATATACGGATTGCTGCATGTGATATATGGATGGCTCGGATCACTCTATATGAGATACAGATCGCTGTATGTGATATCTGGATGGCTCGGATTGCTCTATATGATATACGGATTGCTGTATGTGATATATGGATGGCTCGGAACGCTCTATATGAGGTACAGATCGCTGTATGTGATATATGGATGGCTCGGATCGCTCTATATGATATATGGATTGCTGCATGTGATATATGGATGGCTCGGATCGCTCTATATGATATATGGATTGCTGCATGTGATATATGGATGGCTCGGATAGCTCTATATGAGATACAGATCGCTGTATGTGATATATGGATGGCTCGGATCACTCTATATGATATACGGATTGCTGCATGTGATATATGGATGGCTCGGATCGCTCTATATGATATATGGATTGCTGCATGTGATATATGGATGACTCGGATCGCTCTATATGATATATGGATTGCTGCATGTGATATATGGATGGCTCGGATCGCTCTATATGATATATGGATTGCTCGGATCGCTCTATATGATATACGGATTGCTGCATGTGATATATGGATGGCTCGGATCGCTCTATATGATATATGGATTGCTGCATGTGATATATGGATGGCTCGGATCGCTCTATATGATATACGGATTGCTGCATGTGATATATGGATGGCTCGGATCGTTCTATATGAGATACAGATCGCTGTATGTGATATATGGATGGCTCGGATTGCTCTATATGATATACGGATTGCTGCATGTGATATATGGATGGCTCGGATCACTCTATATGATATACGGATCGCTGTATGTGATATATGGATGGCTCGGATTGCTCTATATGATATACGGATCGCTGTATGTGATATATGGATGGCTCGGATCGCTCTATATGAGATACAGATCGCTGTATGTGATATATGGATGGCTCGGATTGCTCTATATGATATACGGATTGCTGCATGTGATATATGGATGGCTCGGATCGCTCTATATGATATATGGATTGCTGCATGTGATATATGGATGGCTCGGATCGCTCTATATGATATATGGATTGCTGTATGTGATATATGGATGGCTCGGACCGCTCTATATGATATACGGATTGCTGCATGTGATATATGGATGGCTCGGATCGCTCTATATGATATATGGATTGCTGCATGTGATATATGGATGGCTCGGATCGCTCTATATGATATATGGATTGCTGCATGTGATATATGGATGGCTCGGATCGCTCTATATGATATACGGATTGCTGCATGTGATATATGGATGGCTCGGATCGCTCTATATGATATATGGATTGCTGCATGTGATATATGGATGGCTCGGATCGCTCTATATGATATACGGATTGCTGCAGGTGATATATGGATGGCTCGGATCGTTCTATATGAGATACAGATCGCTGTATGTGATATATGGATGGCTCGGATTGCTCTATATGATATACGGATTGCTGCATGTGATATATGGATGGCTCGGATCACTCTATATGAGATACAGATCGCTGTATATGATATATGGATGGCTCGGATCGTCTATATGATATACGGATCGCTGTATGTGATATATGGATGGCTCGGATTGCTCTATATGAGATACAGATGGCTGTATGTGATATATGGATGGCTCGGATTGCTCTATATGATATACGGATTGCTGTATGTGATATATGGATGGCTCGGAACGCTCTATATGAGATACAGATCGCTGTATGTGATATATGGATGGCTCGGATCGCTCTATATGATATATGGATTGCTGCATGTGATATATGGATGGCTCGGATCGCTCTATATGATATATGGATTGCTGCATGTGATATATGGATGGCTCGGATCGCTCTATATGATATACGGATTGCTGCATGTGATATATGGATGGCTCGGATCACTCTATATGAGATACAGATCGCTGTATGTGATATATGGATGGCTCGGATTGCTCTATATGATATACGGATTGCTGTATGTGATATATGGATGGCTCAGATCGCTCTATATGAGATACAGATCGCTGTATGTGATATATGGATGGCTCGGATTGCTCTATATGATATACGGATTGCTGCATGTGATATATGGATGGCTCGGAACACTCTATATGAGATACAGATCGCTGTATGTGATATATGGATGGCTCGGATCGCTCTATATGATATATGGATTGCTGCATGTGATATATGGATGGCTCGGATCGCTCTATATGATATATGGATTGCTGCATGTGATATATGGATGGCTCGGATAGCTGTATATGAGATACAGATCGCTGTATGTGATATATGGATGGCTCGGATCACTCTATATGATATACGGATTGCTGCATGTGATATATGGATGGCTCGGATCGCTCTATATGATATACGGATTGCTGCATGTGATATATGGATGGCTCGGATAGCTGTATATGAGATACAGATCGCTGTATGTGATATATGGATGGCTCGGATCACTCTATATGATATACGGATTGCTGCATGTGATATATGGATGGCTCGGATCGCTCTATATGATATATGGATTGCTGCATGTGATATATGGATGGCTCGGATCGCTCTATATGATATATGGATTGCTGCATGTGATATATGGATGGCTCGGATCGCTCTATATGATATATGGATTGCTCGGATCGCTCTATATGATATACGGATTGCTGCATGTGATATAAGGATGGCTCGGATCGCTCTATATGATATATGGATTGCTGCATGTGATATATGGATGGCTCGGATCGCTCTATATGATATACGGATTGCTGCATGTGATATATGAATGGCTCGGATCGTTCTATATGAGATACAGATCGCTGTATGTGATATATGGATGGCTCGGATTGCTCTATATGATATACGGATTGCTGCATGTGATATATGGATGGCTCGGATCACTCTATATGAGATACAGATCGCTGTATGTGATATATGGATGGCTCGGATTGCTCTATATGATATACAGATCGCTGTATGTGATATATGGATGGCTCGGATCGTCTATATGATATACGGATCGCTGTATGTGATATATGGATGGCTCGGATCGCTCTATATGATATACGGATCGCTGTATGTGATACTCAGATGGCTGTATGAGTGTGATATACGGACTGCTGTATATGATAGCATTCCAGCCGCCTGTATATCATATACAACGATCACACTAAGGGTATGTTCACACATCAGTATGCTATCCGTCCATTTGAATTCAGTTTGACACTTCAAAACGCACTGATGCACATACTGATTGTATAACTGATACCTTTTTATACTGATAGCAAACTTTCTCCCCTAGAGGAGAGATAAGGGGATTAAAAGTAGCAATGGTAACTAGAGTAGAGATAAGGAGGACACAGGGACATTTATTATATCTCCTTATCTCTACTCTGTTTACAATTGCTACTTTTAATCCCCTTATCTCTCCTCTAGGGGAGAAAGTTTGCTATCAGTATAAAAAGGGCTCGTTCACATCAGCATTGTGAACTCCGTTCTGCAGGTTTCCGTTTCCTGACTAAAACAGAGGCAGGAGACAGAAACCTGCAGGAGTCTCTCTCACCCATTCATTTGAATGGGTGAGAGAGATGTCCGGCCGTGAGCGTTTTATGCTCTCCGCCGTGAAACCGGGTTTTATAATCCGGACACAGAGTCGGACATGCAGTACTCTGTGTCCAGATAAAAAAATCCGTTTTCGCGGTGGAGAGCATAAAACGCTCACGGCCGAACCCGGTCTGTGCTTTCCGTCTTCTGGTATGCAGAAGATGGAAAGCTCAGAACGGACAGATGAACGCAGGTGTGAACCTAGCGTCAGTATGCAATCAGTATGTGTATCAGTGCGTTTTGAAGTGTCAAAGTGAATTCAAACTGACTGATAGCATACTGATGTGTGAACACAGCATAATACAGCCATCTGAGCCATGCGTATATCACATACAGCAATCTGTGTAAGTGTGATATACTGATTGCTATATGCGATATACAGAGGGCTCAGATTGCTGTATGAGATTTGCTCCTCATTATGGGATGCAATGTGACTGATTCTCTAGCCTGCCTTGTATAAGCTGCTGTGTGTTCTGGCTGCAGTCAGTAACAGACCCGGGACCTGCATTCTGACCCGGGTGCTGCAGGTAAAACGCCCGTGTAGCACTTATACTATAGGACAGGCCACCTGTCTGCAACCACAAGATGGTGGACAGGTGACAGTTAAGGGGTTAATGTGATTTCCAGCTGAAACTCCGAACCTACCAGATACAGCGACAGCAGCCAAGGAGAATACCCGCGTGGTCGTGTCTGGAAGTGAAGCGCGGGTCCTGGGAGCAGTGACGTCACCGGAAAGGGCGGGGTCTCCAGAAGCTACAGAGCGCGGCAAGGAGGAAGGAGGGGCTGAGTGGAGTGTGGGAGGGGCTGAGTGGGGTGTGAGAGGGGCTTAGCGCGGTGTGGGAGGGGCTTAGCGGGGTGTGGGAGGGGCTGAGCGGGGTGGGGGAGGGGCTGAGCGGGGTGTGAGAGGGGCTTAGCGCGGTGTGGGAGGGGCTTAGCGGGGTGTGGGAGGGGCTGAGCGGGGTGTGGGCGGGGGCTTTAGCGCGGTGTGGGAGGGGCTTAGCGGGGTGTGGGAGGGGCTGAGCGGGGTGGGGGAGGGACTGAGCGGGGTGGGGGAGGGGCTGAGCGGGGTGTGGGAGGGGCTAAGCGGGGTGTGGGAGGGGCTGCAGTGATGTAATTCACATGGGACTGTACTATAGGAGTAGCTGAGGGGAGGGACTGATGTGATGGGGGGTGGGGTTAGGCCTTAGTGCACTACAACTCCCAGCCTGCCTTACCCAGTCCTTATTCCTTTGTCTTGGGTATGTTTCACTCTGCTGTTATTACAGTCCATTGCTCTTATCTATCAGAGCAACAGACTTGAGTGGCCAAAGAAGGGCCACAGTGTAAGACACAAGACAGTATAAGACACAAGATGGCCGCTTTCCTTCCTCATGTTTGATACTTTGTCTTTCCTATAGGACTTTTTCTTCCATTACCAAAGTAAAACTACTGTCATGTTTTTTACCTTACAGTGAATGGGAGTCGATGGCTGGCGGGGGCCCTTGTATGGCCGTCACTATAGGAGCGGGGGCCAATGGCTGGTGGGGTCCATGTATGGCCGTCACTATGGGAGCGGGGGCCGATGGCTGGTGGGGCCCATGTATGGCCGTCACTATGGGAGCGGGGGCCGATGGCTGGTGGGGCCCTTGTATGGCCGTCACTATGGGAGCAGGGGCGGATGGCTGGCGGGGCCCTTGTATGGCCGTCACTATGGGAGCAGGGGCCGATGGCTGGTGGGGGCCCTTGTATGGCCGTCACTATGGGAGCGGGGGCCGATGGCTGGCGGGAGCCCTTGTATGGCCGTCACTATGGGAGCAGGGGCCGATGGCTGGCGGGGGCCCTTGTATGGCCGTCACTATGGGAGCGGGGGACGATGGCTGGCGGGGGCCCTTGTATGGCCGTCACTATGGGAGCGGGGGACGATGGCTGGCGGGGGCCCTTGTATGGCCGTCACTATGGGAGCGGGGGCCGATGGCTGGCGGGGGCCCTTATATGGCCGTCACTATGGGAGCGGGGGACGATGGCTGGCGGGGCCCTTGTATGGCCGTCACTATGGGAGCAGGGGCCGATGGCTGGCGGGGGCCCTTGTATGGCCGTCACTATGGGAGCGGGGGACGATGGCTGGCGGGGGCCCTTGTATGGCCGTCACTATGGGAGCGGGGGACGATGGCTGGCGGGGGCCCTTGTATGGCCATCACTATGGGAGCAGGGGCCGATGGCTGGCGGGGCCCTTGTATGGCCGTCACTATGGGAGTGGGGGACGATGGCTGGCGGGGGCCCTTGTATGGCCGTCACTATGGGAGCGGGGGACGATGGCTGGCGGGGGCCCTTGTATGGCCGTCACTATAGGAGCGGGGGCCAATGGCTGGTGGGGTCCATGTATGGCCGTCACTATGGGAGCGGGGGACGATGGCTGGCGGGGCCCTTGTATGGCCGTCACTATGGGAGCAGGGGCCGATGGCTGGCGGGGCCCTTGTATGGCCGTCACTATGGGAGCAGGGGCCGATGGCTGGTGGGGGCCCTTGTATGGCCGTCACTATGGGAGCGGGGGACGATGGCTGGCGGGGGCCCTTGTATGGCCGTCACTATGGGAGCGGGGGCCAATGGCTGGTGGGGCCCTTGTATGGCCGTCACTATAGGAGCAGGGGCCGATGGCTGGCGGGAGCCCTTGTATGGCCGTCACTATGGGAGCAGGGGCCGATGGCTGGTGGGGCCCTTGTATGGCCATCACTATAGGAGCGGGGGCCAATGGCTGGTGGGGTCCATGTATGGCCGTCACTATGGGAGCAGGGGCCGATGGCTGGCGGGGGCCCTTGTATGGCTGTCACTATGGGAGCGGGGGACGATGGCTGGCGGGGGCCCTTATATGGCCGTCACTATGGGAGCAGGGGCGGATTGCTGGCGGGGGCCCTTGTATGGCCGTTACTATAGGAGCGGGGGCCAATGGCTGGTGGGGTCCATGTATGGCCGTCACTATGGGAGCGGGGGACGATGGCTGGCGGGGCCCTTGTATGGCCGTCACTATGGGAGCAGGGGCCAATGGCTGGTGGGGGCCCTTGTATGGCCGTCACTATGGAAGCAGGGGCCGATGGCTGGCGGGGGCCCTTGTATGGCCGTCACTATGGGAGCGGGGGACGATGGCTGGCGGGGCCCTTGTATGGCCGTCACTATGGGAGCAGGGGCCAATGGCTGGCGGGGGCCCTTGTATGGCCGTCACTATGGGAGCGGGGGACGATGGCTGGCGGGGGCCCTTGTATGGCCGTCACTATGGGAGCGGGGGCCGATGGCTGGCGGGGGCCCTTGTATGGCCGTCACTATGGGAGCAGGGGCCGATGGCTGGCGGGGGCCCTTGTATGGCCGTCACTATGGGAGCGGGGGACGATGGCTGGCGGGGCCCTTGTATGGCCGTCACTATGGGAGCTGGGGACAATGGCTGGCGGGGGCCCTTGTATGGCCGTCACTATGGGAGCAGGGGCCGATGGCTGGCGGGGCCCTTGTATGGCCGTCACTATGGGAGTGGGGGACGATGGCTGGCGGGGGCCCTTGTATGGCCGTCACTATAGAAGTGGGGGACGATGGCTGGCGGGGGCCCTTGTATGGCCGTCACTATGGTAGCGGGGCCGATGGCTGGCGGGGGCCCTTGTATGGCCGTCACTATAGGAGCGGGGGCCAATGGCTGGTGGGGTCCATGTATGGCCGTCACTATGGTAGCAGGGGCCGATGGCTGGCGGGGGCCCTTGTATGGCCGTCACTATGGGAGCGGGGGACGATGGCTGGCGGGGGCCCTTGTATGGCCGTCACTATGGGAGCAGGGGCCGATGGCTGGCGGGGGCCCTTGTATGGCCGTCACTATGGGAGCGGGGGACGATGGCTGGCGGGGGCCCTTGTATGGCCGTCACTATGGGAGCGGGGGACGATGGCTGGCGGGGGCCCTTGTATGGCCGTCACTATGGGAGCAGGGGCCGACGGCTGGCGGGGCCCTTGTATGGCCGTCACTATGGGAGTGGGGGACGATGGCTGGCGGGGGCCCTTGTATGGCCGTCACTATGGGAGCGGGGGACGATGGCTGGCGGGGGCCCTTGTATGGCCGTCACTATAGGAGCGGGGGCCAATGGCTGGTGGGGTCCATGTATGGCCGTCACTATGGGAGCGGGGGACGATGGCTGGCGGGGCCCTTGTATGGCCGTCACTATGGGAGCAGGGGCCGATGGCTGGCGGGGCCCTTGTATGGCCGTCACTATGGGAGCAGGGGCCGATGGCTGGTGGGGGCCCTTGTATGGCCATCACTATGGGAGCAGGGGCCGATGGCTGGCGGGGCCCTTGTATGGCCGTCACTATGGGAGCGGGGGACGATGGCTGGCGGGGGCCCTTGTATGGCCGTCACTATGGGAGCGGGGGCCAATGGCTGGTGGGGCCCTTGTATGGCCGTCACTATAGGAGCAGGGGCCGATGGCTGGCGGGAGCCCTTGTATGGCCGTCACTATGGGAGCAGGGGCCGATGGCTGGTGGGGCCCTTGTATGGCCATCACTATAGGAGCGGGGGCCAATGGCTGGTGGGGTCCATGTATGGCCGTCACTATGGGAGCAGGGGCCGATGGCTGGCGGGGGCCCTTGTATGGCTGTCACTATGGGAGCGGGGGACGATGGCTGGCGGGGGCCCTTGTATGGCCGTCACTATGGGAGCAGGGGCGGATGGCTGGCGGGGGCCCTTGTATGGCCGTCACTATAGGAGCGGGGGCCAATGGCTGGTGGGGTCCATGTATGGGCGTCACTATGGGAGCGGGGGACGATGGCTGGCGGGGCCCTTGTATGGCCGTCACTATGGGAGCAGGGGCCAATGGCTGGTGGGGGCCCTTGTATGGCCGTCACTATGGAAGCAGGGGCCGATGGCTGGCGGGGGCCCTTGTATGGCCGTCACTATGGGAGCGGGGGACGATGGCTGGCGGGGCCCTTGTATGGCCGTCACTATGGGAGCAGGGGCCGATGGTTGGCGGGGGCCCTTGTATGGCCGTCACTATGGGAGCGGGGGACGATGGCTGGCGGGGGCCCTTGTATGGCCGTAACTATGGGAGCGGGGGCCGATGGCTGGCGGGGGCCCTTGTATGGCCGTCACTATGGGAGCAGGGGCCGATGGCTGGCGGGGGCCCTTGTATGGCCGTCACTATGGGAGCAGGGGCCGATGGCTGGCGGGGCCCTTGTATGGCCGTCACTATGGGAGTGGGGGACGATGGCTGGCGGGGGCCCTTGTATGGCCGTCACTATAGAAGTGGGGGACGATGGCTGGCGGGGGCCCTTGTATGGCCGTCACTATGGGAGCGGGGCCGATGGCTGGCGGGGGCCCTTGTATGGCCGTCACTATAGGAGCGGGGGCCAATGGCTGGTGGGGTCCATGTATGGCCGTCACTATGGTAGCAGGGGCCGATGGCTGGCGGGGGCCCTTGTATGGCCGTCACTATGGGAGCGGGGGACGATGGCTGGCGGGGGCCCTTGTATGGCCGTCACTATGGGAGCAGGGGCGGATGGCTGGCGGGGGCCCTTGTATGGCCGTCACTATAGGAGCGGGGGCCAATGGCTGGTGGGGTCCATGTATGGCCGTCACTATGGGAGCGGGGGACGATGGCTGGCGGGGCCCTTGTATGGCCGTCACTATGGGAGCAGGGGCCAATGGCTGGTGGGGGCCCTTGTATGGCCGTCACTATGGGAGCAGGGGCCGATGGCTGGCGGGGGCCCTTGTATGGCCGTCACTATGGGAGCGGGGGACGATGGCTGGCGGGGCCCTTGTATGGCCGTCACTATGGGAGCAGGGGCCGATGGCTGACGGGGGCCCTTGTATGGCCGTCACTATGGGAGCAGGGGCCGATGGCTGGCGGGAGCCCTTGTATGGCCGTCACTATGGGAGCGGGGGACGATGGCTGGCGGGGCCCTTGTATGGCCGTCACTATGGGAGCAGGGGCCGATGGCTGGCGGGGGCCCTTGTATGGCCGTCACTATGGGAGCGGGGGACGATGGCTGGCGGGGGCCCTTGTATGGCCGTCACTATGGGAGCGGGGGACGATGGCTGGCAGGGGCCCTTGTATGGCCGTCACTATGGGTGCAGGGGGCGATGGCTGGCGGGGCCCTTGTATGGCCGTCACTATGGGAGTGGGGGACGATGGCTGGCGGGGGCCCTTGTATGGCCGTCACTATGGGAGCGGGGGACGATGGCTGGCGGGGGCCCTTGTACGGCCGTCACTATAGGAGCGGGGGCCAATGGCTGGTGGGGTCCATGTATGGCCGTCACTATGGGAGCAGGGGCCGATGGCTGGCGGGGGCCCTTTTATGGCCGTCACTATGGGAGCAGGGGCCAATGGCTGGCGGGGGCCCTTGTATGGCCGTCCCCCGCTCCCATAGTGACGGCCATACAAGGGCCCCCGCCAGCCATCGTCCCCCACTCCCAGAGTGACGGCCATACAAGGGGCCCCGCCAGCCATCGGCCCCTGCTCCATAGTGACGGCCATACAAGGGCCCCCGCCAGCCATCGTCCCCCCTCCCATAGTGACGGCCATACAAGGGCCCCCGCCAGCCATCGTCCCCCGCTCCCATAGTGACGGCCATACAAGGCCCCCCAAGCCATCGGCCCCTGCTCCCATAGTGACGGCCATACAAGGGCCCCGCCAGCCATCGTCCCCCGCTCCCATAGTGACGGCCATACAAGGGCCCCCGCCAGCCATCGGCCCCTGCTCCCATAGTGACGGCCATACAAGGGCCCCCGCCAGCCATCGTCCCCCGCTCCATAGTGACGGCCATACAAGGGGCCCCCACCAGCCATCGT